>NC_056726.1:711253076-711278076 GCF_019279795.1 Protopterus annectens
AATGTATAGTCATACCCTTCGGGAAAAACAAGGTAACCCCAAGCTACCATATAGGTGGCAATCCACTAAGCACAGATGAGGTTATCAAGGACCTGGGGACCCAGGTTGACAGTGGCCTTTCTTTTGACACTCACGTTGCTAAAGTGGTTAGAAAGACCTTCTACATTGCCCACCTGATCATGAAGGGATTCACATCCAGATCTAGTGAGGTCATTTTTCCCTTGTACTCTTCACTTATCAGACCAATGATCGAGTACAATGCCCCATTCGGGATGTATCTCACCCGACATCTGCAGCAATTGGAAAGACCCCAAAAGTTCCTCACCAAAAGGATAAAGGGACTCCAAAATCTGTCATATGCTGCCAGATTGAAGAAACTCCAGCTCTATTCAGTTGCATACCGTCTGCTCAGAGGTGACATGTGACTGACATACAAGGCCATGTCCAACCCGGAATTAATGGACATGCTCCACCTCAAAAAATCCAAATCCACCAAAACCACTAGAGCAAGTGACTTAAACCTTAGCACAGATATAAATAGGACATGCTGGAGGGATAGATTTATCACCAGAGACTCCTATGCTGTGGAATAAAATCCCGGTCCATGTGAGGCAGAGCACCTCGCTGGCTCTGTTCAAGAGAAATCTTGACCTGTGGATGGGAGATCGTATGTTTATCCCGGGAATCATCTCTGTGTCACTGCTGGACAGAGGCACAACAAACTAATGGGCACAGTATTTTTTCATATAAGGGGTGGCGTATGCCACAAAAATTTGGGCTAGGCTTATAAATACCTTAGGGCAGATAGCCTAGTATAAACCTATGAACCTATATATCTATATATATATATATATATATATATATATATATATATATATATATATATCTATATCTATATACATATATATATGTAGAGTGATATATAAATATATATGTATATAAATATTCATATATATATATATATATATATATATATATATATATATATATATATATATATATCTATAGTGAGAGAGGGAGACACAGGGTCAGACGTATTGCAACAGGTGCCTGGTGACCAAGGCATGGACTGATACTGCAGTGCCATACCCCATTCCAAAACACTTTACCCACTAACTACCAGATAGGTGGTTGCCTGACTAGCACTGAAGGTGTCAGAAGGAAATATGGGACACAGGTTGACAGTAGCCTCCCCTTTGATATTCACAGTGCCACACTAGTCTTGTAATCTGTCTACATGGTACGTGTCATCACAAACGATGTGTCATGTATGGAAATATAGGTCAGTGTTCCGCTGTACTCATCACAATGCCCCATGTAGTATGTACCTCACATGACAACTACAGCAAGTGGAAAGGCCACAGACATACCTCACAAAGGGTAATACTGCCCTGAAGCACATACCCTATGCAGGCTGACTCACATAACCTCAGCTACAGTGTGTTGCATACCGGCCACCCAGAGGTTACCTCTGCCGAACATACAGAGGTATGCCACACCCATAGCAGTCAGCCAACCACCATGTCAACACCTCACAATCCCACTGGGCTACATGGCCTAGGTCCCTAATCCTCGCAACCTCACTAAATAGCACATGCTGGAGGGATAGGCTCCTATTGGCAAATATGCCATACTCTGGAGTAAACCGCCCAGCATGAACAAACAAGGCTCCTCAATAGCAGATGTCATACATACCCCTGATGATTGTCTGGGGGATAGGTAACATGCCCTGGGAATCACCTCTGTGTATCCGGTTGACAGGAGGAAGTGAAATCTAATTACATGTGTGTCAAAGGCCAGGGTAGCATATGGCTAGCCTGCTGTAGGCCCCAGGGCCAATAGCGTATTACCTACTTATGGCACAATGCACACAGACATGTACACAGTGCAATACCTGCTATGTGAAGTAGAATAAGTGTGACAGTGAATGTGTGCAAGGTCTGTAACGGTGTGATAGCTTAGTGTGAGGTTGTTTCTGTCATGGTCGTTTGTGTCCTAGGCGTGAGGCCAGAATAAAATATGTCAGTTATTGGGATGCAGACATAGTAGGAATGTATATGTTGTGACGTAGTTCCTTGTGTATGACTGTGGTGTCCCATCATAGGCTGAAGCAATACACGTATGCTCAGTAAGTGGTACTGCTGGTGAATCCAGCCGACATTTTAACCGTTGTACCACCTGAAGCTGTAGGCCTAAACAGCACAGTATGGTGTATGTTCACATTCCCTTGTAACACTGTCTTGTGTGTTTCCTGTAGTCTGCACAGATTACATACCTCAGGCATAGGTATCTGTAAGTAGGGGCACACAGTACTGTAAGGTACACAGGAATGATCATCTGTGTCACCATACATTTGTGTGTTGTATGAATGTCTGATGTGTGTGTAATGATGCCTGTACCATGTCCGCAATCACATGTGTGATGCGGGGTTTGTGTGTGCACCTAGCAACATGTATACTCTGTTACAGCAGTATGCCAACTATATTAACAACTGTGCACATATGTTAGGTAGGGGTATGGCATCAACGACTAGGGTGGGTTACTGGTTATACTGTAACTGTACTTCACATTCATTGCAATGGATGACATATTTCTGCATGCATTAGCTTGATATGTACCCCCCTGGCAAGGCTGTGCATTGGATCCCAAGCAGTGTGCTGAGTACTGGTGTATACTGGTGTGTTATATAGAGTGTGGCAGGCACTGTCAGCCAGTTGTGGGCTGAGCACTGATATGCGGTATTGAATGTGTGTATCCTCTGACAGACGAACAGATGCTATATATGGCAGTTAACTGACATCTGTACTGTATAATGTTAAGTGTGCCACATGACTTGCTCACACATATCGTTTACTTGTCTTCCAGGCTTATGGCTCATCACAGGAATCCCACCTACACAGCCGCAGAGGAACAAGAAATCCAGCACAGCCTGGTTCAGCACTATACCCTGCTGTTTTCCAGGGCCAGTCAGCACCGGCAGGAGCGTACTGCACTGTGGCAAGAACTTGTTCATCGGGTAAATGACGTAGGCATGCATAACCGGACATATGAGCAGGTATGCCATCACTGCAGTGATTTAATTAGACATGTCCAGCGGCGTGCGTCTGATATCCACAGACAACAGCTTGCCACAGGTGGTGGGGTGGCCATACATCCCCCCCTCACCAGAGTGGAGGAACTGCTGATAAGTGTGGTGGCTCCTGGCCTACAGCAGCAACAACATCACACATGTGTCGTCATGGAGGCTGGAGCCACCCAGCATGGTGACATGGAGCGTGTAGGTAACATGCCCTAGCTGTAGACTACTGTTACCTGTATTGTTAGATTATGCATATGTGATATGTGTACTGTGTTTAGTGGTTGTGCTGCCTATTGTGTGCAATACTGATAATTTGAATAGTATCTGTACACCTATGCCTGTTGTTCTACTGTAGTTTAGCACACTCACAGTAGCAATGCCACAGTTGTGGCCACTGACAAACTGTGTCATATTCTTGCAGGTCCCTCTGGTGTGACAGCAGGGCAGACGATACATGCTGGTGAGTGCGTTAACACTTTAAACTTGGTATTGAACTGTACATGTCATAGGTGAGGTGTAGGCCATGTACACATAACACACCTACGCATAATGCATGCTGTGGATGTTTGCTGTGAGATGTGAAACATCTCAGTAAAGTCAGTAGCTGCCTCAATCACATGCAATGCACAGAACATCAGACACAAATATGGCAATACTGTACTGCACATTGGATAGGCATAGTTGACACACATGTACACAACATAACACATTTGTCATACTCAGTACACCTCAACATGCTACACATAGTGTAACCGGACACCCACTGCCAGGTCACACTTCAGCATCCCACATGTCATCCACACACCACACATAATATACCTGAGGGGTAGGGGCCTAGCATGGGGCTGTGCAACACTCCTTAACACATAACACAGTCATGTTAGGCAATGCTCCCTATTGGGCACCTCACACACCCTTGTGCAATGTGGCTGTGTAATTGTGAACTTAGCCATGGTACAGCATGCTAGGCGGTGGTCTAGCACACTTTAGTGGCCTTGAGTGACCACATGATGCATGATGATGATGGCTAATGGTAATACACCCCATACTGTTACAATGGCCATGTCCAGGATTGGAATCCCATCACATATACATGCACCACTCATCCCGTGTGTGTACATAGCATGCATGTGCTACACCTGTGTCCACAATTATCTGCTACAGACACAGACACTGCAATCAGACATGGAAATCTATGTGACGGTATGGAACGGTACACCAGGCAGGGACTTAGGGCGCAGAGGGCACATTACATCGCTATCAATGACAGCATCCATGACCTTGCCGGTGCCATCCGGCCGTACACCGAGGTCATTGATAGACATTGGGGGGAGACAATAGATGCCCTCCACAACATGTCTTCCTCGAGCCAGGACTGTGCGGGACAGTTGCAATGTCGACGCGGACGCATGCCAGCAACAACAGCTGGCAGTGGTCGCAGATGGCCCACAGTTCACATCCACTCCCGTAGTGGCAGTACCAGCCCCAGCAATGCTGGGGATGGCCTGTCCATTATCCATCCCAGTAGACCACGTGCACGTGGCTCTGGCCAGTCCCAGCAGGGACATGGGTCCAGTCGTCATACCTCTACCTCTGTTGACAGTACCCAGTCAAGGTTGGTACCCGATACTGTCCGTAGCACCCCTGCCAGGCACAGGTACTGTGTCCATGGCCAGAGACAGTGATCTATACCACCAAGCAGGTACAGTCTGTGACTGTCCCACAAACCACCGTATATGGCAGCCACATGGTGGAGCTGTGTGCATGCAGACACACACACATTAAGCAAACAACTAGGGCTCACACGTACACACACACATTACATCAACATTGGCCCATGCTGTACTGTTGTCCCACACACACACACACACACACACACACACACACACACACACACACACACACACACACACACACAGACATGTCGATTGGATGGGTCAATGTCAGGCTCTGGCAAGCAACAAAACGCCCTGTGCATATGATGATACCTGTGTCGCCTCCTGTCATCTGCATTATCGACGGAGGGACAGGCTAACATGGTGCTGATGCACAGGGTGACACTATAGCAGTGTAGCAATAATAGCAAGTTGTCAACAAAGAAGTGTAACTACATCCTTGTAGGTATATCTGAGCAGACGTTATGCATCAAAGCTCTGATTGTCAATGTAGCATTGTTTACACCACTGTTAGGTCTGAGTATGTATTATCCACCCATGTGCCACTTGGCTGATGTGTGATGTGTTGCCAGCATGTGTTAGTGAGTGGACAGTACGTGTGTGATGTGTGCAGTACAGATTAGCAAGTGTACATCTGTGAACATGGTGGGTGCACACTGTCTGGATGTACGTGCATAGTGGACACATGGGATGTGTGGCATACCCTGTCGTACACATTGTTAACATTTCATTGCATCTTTCAATGGCCAGTACGCATACTACTACAGTTATGTACTAACAAGGGTAGACGTGTGTATGCCATGGGTTGGCACTATGCTGCGGGTGATACCGTTAATATCAGTCAATGATTTGCAGTCTGGTAGCATACACAACCTCAACAGCATGACTATAAGCAATTATTGGATGATGTCCTGACAAATGACACACAGTAGTAGGGAACCTAGTATCAATTGGATCCTTCTGGTGCTACACTATAACACTAACCAGTGGTGATGACCGCCACCCATTACTGTGACCACACCTATGTGTCATATAGCCCCCTTAGGTACATGCAGACACACTAGGGATGTGTCCATCCAAATCTGGGAATGCATGGATTGGCCTACAATGCATTCCCTGGATGGGACGCATATCCTACACAAGGGTATCATACAGACAGATACCTGTTGTGTGATACATGCTGTATAGCAGTAAGCCGACTATGGCATAGTCATCCTCATGTACTAAACATATTATCCCGTCAGTACCACACAGGTGGTAACCCTCAACATGTATGTCGGGTACCATTGTGTACATACAGACCCATGTTATGTCATGTGTCCCTTGGTATCCACATATCCATAGGTATTGTGGAGTCCCAAGGTGTATCACATAAGACATTAGAGGCCTGAATGCATATCCACAAGGCAGTTGTACACCTATAAAGACTGTCCATTCTTGGCAGACTTTGTTGTGTATGACCATGTCTGACATATACCCCAGGCATATACCCTCACTCACACTACTCTTAAGTAACTGTCATGGGTGTATGTACCACAGATGACCTTGGCCACAGAACACGACAGTGGACGGCCGTGTGACATACATACATATGTGACCTATGATCTGAGAAGCAGCGGCACAACCTGTCAATGGAAACAAATGTATTCATGTAGTATGCAGTCTTCACACCTATGTACTGATTGAGGGGACATGTACACATATATATTTGCCATGCAGATACCTGATGTCTGCAATGCACTTACTGTTGTCATCATACTATGTCATACCATAGTAAAAGCAAAACCCACACCGCGTTGACCAACAGTGACACACACACAGTCAGCATTTGCAGGATTCAAACCCCTATTTAACTATGTTATGATACTAGAGAGAGACACATTAACATGGTGGGCTATTTGCTTTATTGGCTGGTTTCCCTTCTCCTGCTGTATTTGTAGGATGGTGACATCATCAGACTTTCCAAAGAGGAATGTACCTCCTTTAGTGTGTTTTCACAGTCTCCAAAAAGGGCACACCTTTCAAAGACAATTGCACACTTACATATATACACACACACACACACACACACACACACACACACACACACACACACACACACACACACACACACACTCACAGTTTGCAGGGATTCAAACTCCTACCTAACTATGTTATGATACTAGAGAGTGACACATTAACGCGGCGCGCTATTTGTTTTACTGGCTGATTTCCCTTCTCCTGCAGTATTTGTAGGATGGTGACATCATCAGACTTTCCAAAGAGGAATGTACCTCCTTTAGTGTGTTTTCACAGTCTCCAAAAAGGGCACTCCTTTCAAAGACAATTACACACATACACACAAACTGCACACATACACACACCCCCACACACACACTCACAGGATTCAAACCCCTACCTAACAATGTTATGTTACTGGAAAGAGACACATTAACATGACACGCTATTTGCTTTACTGGCTGGTTTCCCTTCTCCTGAAGTATTTGTAGGATGGTGACATCATCAGACTGGACATGGTGATGTGTGTACACTTTGTTTTATGCCATTCCAGGTATGGTCCATGTGGGTCAGCAGGTGTCAACAGCTTGAACATGACCTCAGAATCCTTACCTTGTGTGATCTATCTGTGAACACATTGACATTCCGTCATATGTCAACACATATTTATGCACAGCTTCTTGGTTTTGTGGATACTACATGTGTCTGGGATGTTGATAAAGGGCTATTCAAAGTCTATGTGACACATGTGTAGATGTGTTCATTGATGTATGTCCTGGGTGGCTGCCTTGCAAACAGTCTAGCATGTTTGGGAACCATGATCCGCACATGAACATACCACAGTTGGTAGGGTTGTGTGTGTGTCAGCTTCCAATAGCTCTGTTTATGACTGCAACCATGATGGACTCCATGACCTTGCAGATCAGACCTCATAGGCATACTGGACTTGACTTCCCATGGTGTGTTGTGCAGCAACACTTGTGGGGAGTGCCATATGTAGCTGTGACACATTCAACGGTTCCACATCCTGTGTAGGGGGTGCGGCTCAGCTGACTGTTCAGGTGCATGATTTGTTTGTTCTGTAGTTTGTGCATGACACATATTGGGAATCAATGTATTCCACCTGCTGCCATGCTTTTGGCAGTGAGGGTAGCTGCTCATCCATTCTACATGTGATATCTCCTGGTATGATGATGTGGACTATTGTCAGTGGAGGATGGGTATGTACATATGGGCCTGTCTGTCATGATGTCATTATTGACACTCAGGTACAGTTGGCCCTGACTCAGGACATATATGGGTGTACATTGATATTTATGACATAGCTGAAGGAGGTGTCATGATTCAGTCTGGAGTCCTTCTCAGCTCCTCTTTAAAAAACACTAACGAACATGAGCACTAATCCCTGTTATACTCTTTTACACGCTTAACACCCTACTGATCCTTTGTGATCAGGCTACAGAGTATGTCATGATAATATCCTGGCATGTCCAGGGGTCGGTTTTGTGTGTACTCTTCAGTCCAGCTGGTGGATATTGACACAATGTCACATCTGCCACATGTACACAGACAACCCTCTCCTCCTCCCAACAAACTCAGATATATGTGTGAGATGCACGTATATAGACATACAGGGAGCTGAACTCTCTCGACCCATGAATGGCACAGTCTATCAGGTGGTGAAGGTATCCACACACACCACATATCAGTCTCACATATCCTCTAGCAACAGCACTCAAACCACATTAGCACACATTGACATACTCGGATGCTGTAAAAGTACTCTACCTAAGCAGCAGAGACCTCCAAAGCAGACACACACACACCTGCTACCCCACTACAATACCCACATATCACAAAGTTCACAATGTCAGTGTGCCACACAGTCACTGCTCTTTGGGCTACAGAACACACCTAATACACTTGTAATAGGCGACACTTATGTTCAGACACACTGACGTACCACTCACCAGCCCTGACAAGGGAATAGTCACTTTGGGCTGTCTGTTGGGTGCCATGATCTGCCGCATAACACAGGCAGTTAGGTCACTCCAAAGCAAGTACAAGACTGGCACCATCATCGTCCATGCTGGTGTGTGTAACCTCAGACGTTACTCCCTGGACCACATGACATGATACATGGAGGTACACTCTGATCATGTAGCCCAGGCCAGTATAACCCTGACCTTGTCTAGCATCTTACACCCACCAATTATGATGTCACAGTATATGGATACACATATCACATTTAACAGTTGGCTAACAAATTTGTTTCATTCATAGGGGATACAGTGTCTGTCAGTGTATGGTGACATGCTCAACATGCCACGTAGCTTCACTATGGACAGCTTGCACCTGTCACCCTTGGACTTTGGTATGCTGGCTAAGTCTCTTGCTACCACCATAGTGCCTTTTTTAAGCAGGGCTCAGAAGACAAACCCACCTCCACAGACATTACAGGTTAAATGAAACTAAGGGTAATGCTGCTCAACAACAGTTGTATTAACCTCATATTGTGGCCACTCAGGACTCTCCTCAGTAAGGAGGAGTGCAATATCTGTGCACTGGCAGACGCCTGGTTCAGGCTCGCTTATGCACACCAGCACTACCAGGTTATATTTCATACCATGCTGTCTGACAACAAGACTTGGAACAGACAACACAACTAGGGGGAGTATCCTTATACATCACAGATACACACACCTCCAGGTTAGTGACACTGCACAAAGCATCACAGACCATACATGTACAACTACCATTGTGCAATACTGCCTTTCTGTTTGTTGCCTGCTACAGAACACACTCCCAAACTCAGGAACCACACTTGGCTTTCGTGGAAACTATGGAAAATATGAAGGTCTCCACAAACACCATTATATTGTGTGACTTCATATACAGAAATATTGACTGGGGATACTACTCAAGCCCCTACAACCTCACCCAATGGTCACTACAATTTGTGGACTCATATGCTTTGGCACAACCAGTCAGCACAGCCACAAGGGGGAATAGATATTGGACCTGCTCATCACCAACATGGGGACTCTATGTTCCACACCAGCAATATACCCCTCATTGGTAAGGTCAGAGCATACATGTATCTCACAGGACATACATATACCCTCCACACACCCATCCTGGGTAATCTTGGTGAACTTCTCATGAGCCAACATCTCAGTTCACCAAAGCAGGGTGGTATCCTTCAGAGATCCTGAGACAGTGGCATATATGGCTCACACTGCTGCATCCTTTACATACACATTCTATGGACACCTAGTGGACTGCATGGATTGTGCTATCCCAAATGACAACAGGGCCCACTACTACAATGGCAGGGGACCTGTCTGGTAGACCCCAGCCATTAATAAGCTGTACAACATCAGGAGGACGCTACTACATGATAGAGGACAATCCCAGACTGGGAAGGCATCTGTGATCTGTACTAGCAGACAGCTAAAATCACTCATGGAAACTTCTAAGGGCCGCTTCTACCAGACAATTGCAACTGACACGTAGGACTATCACACGGCCTTCCTCGATTATGTCAGGAACCTGGTTGGACACTCACTGATATGCTGTCAGTTACTGCATACTGACTAAACCTACCCTGAACCCACTGGCATTGCCTACATCCTGGCAAACAGGTTCAGTGCAGATGTCTCCCACCCATCTCCCCTAAGGAGCAACTATCCATCCCAACAGAGTATAACTTCCCTGACATCACACAGTAACAGGTGAGTGCTGCCCTCCCCACAGTGTACATCACAGTATCAATGTGACCAGATGGTGTCCCAGCCTGCATCATACACGAGCATTATGACAAATGCAACCCTCACATTACATCACTGTTCAATATCGGAGTTACCACAGGATATGTACCCAAGGAATGGCGTACTGCGACAGTGGTCCCACTCCACAGAGTTGGTGCCACAATGGACCACAGATAATATTGCCCTATAAGCCTATGTAGCCTGTTCTGCAAAGCTATGGAGCATATTGTCATAGGACTCCTACACATAGACATAGGGAACCTACAGACACTGTGTCCTACACATTTCAGCATTGTTGTGGGCAGATCTTGCCTCTTGAACCTGTTTGTATTCTTTAAATGGCTAACAAGTCCATCAACATAGGGACGGCTGTCCACACAGCCTACCTGAACCTTGCAAAATCCCTCAACACAATAACCCACTGGCCCATTATGCATAGGCTCACCAGCGTTAATATGGACACATGTCTCACACAATGGATTGATACCTAGATCAGGGATAGCACCCACATGGTCAGAATTGCAGGTGCCATGTCTGACTATACACCAGTTACACATGGCATCCCACACGGCTTGGTCCTGGGATCTCTCTTGTTCGGTATATATTTGTCTTACGTACAGGCTACCACAGGGGGAATATTGCCGAACATGTTTGCACTTGACTGCAAACTGGGTGCCATGATCAACTCTCCAGCTACCACATGCATACTCAATCAGGGTCTCACAGAGATGGATGACTGGTGCCTGAGCCATGGCCTACAGCTAAATGCCATTAGTTGCATAGTCATCCCCTTTGGGAGTAACAACATGCCCACACATTATCACATAGGTAGTACTCGATTACATATGGTAGTTCAGCTGCAGTAACTCCAGCTCTACTCAGTCGCTTACCACCTACTCAGATATGATGTATGCCTGTTGTTTACAGATATACCCAAACAAGAATCACTGGACATGCTCCACCTCAGGATATCCAACTCCCTTGGAGCTACACACTCCACGGATGCATACTTCAGCACAGATATTAATAGGACATTGTGCAGGGACAGATTCTTATCCCAGAGGCTCCACTCACTACAGAATGTAATCCCAGTTTCACATAGGCAGAGCCACCCACTGACCACCTACTGGAGACATCTTGACAACTGTATGGGTGATTGTATATTTACCCCTGGAATATCTTATGTGTCCCTGCTAGACAGAGGCACACTAGACTAAACGTACATGGGCTATCTTGTGTGACCTACTATTCACACACACAGTGTAGTAATCTGACAGGGTTGCGAATGCCAAACACACTCTGGCTAGGCTTGTACATGCCCTAGGGCAGATAGCCTAGTATCAACCTCTGAACCTATGCTAATGTTCACAATGCACAATGTTTATTGCTGATACTGTTTGCAGGTCTTTATCATCTTTGCTTTACCAGTTTCCATGAACAACTTCGGTATCTGCAGAACATATTTGATTATGACAGGGTTCCACTATATTATAGATGTGTCTGTTGTCATATAACTGTGTGCACAGGGTGGATTGCTGTATAGTGACAGGTTCCTGGGTTAACACATGCAACTGCCAGATATGTGTGGCCCACTGCTGTACTCAGACATGGCCTAAGTGTGTGAGCATTCCCAGTTCTACCATTCCATGTTTTGTTGCCTGGCATTTGTCTCATTTATTCAAGTGTGTGAGCATGCCCAGTGTGACGCTTCAGTATGTTGCTATCTGAGGTCCACTACATTTGCTGATGTGTGCGAACATGACCAATATTAACATTTATACTGTGTCTGTTGGAAGTCAGGTTCTGTTCTCACTGCAGGACTCACCTTTGTGTCATAACTCAACAAGGATTATGCTGTGCCTGCAGGGTTTCCATGGAATACTTTGCATAGACTTATCAACATTCCATCATACAGGTGGACCACTGCAATACTGTCATGGTTTGGTGGTTCAGTACTTTGGCTGTAGTGCACAGTATCCTGGGTTCGAGGCCCATCACTGCTTTATATTTCATACTGAGCAGACCAGACTGCTTAAGAGCCTGTTAAGCATATATGAACATGTTGGCTTTTGTTCAGCTATGCCCTACTTAGACCAGGCTTATCCAGCATTGCTTAATATTCACCAACATCGCTGGACATTGCCCAATATTAATCAACATTGACCACAGTTGTGCTAGTTGGTGTGTGCGATTTTGTTTGCATATACTACATGGTGGTAATTGCTGTTTAGCACTGCTTTATATTGCTTAACACATGGCATTCATGCCTTAGGAGGTGCGGCAGGGCTGCCTATGTCAGATGCACATACTACACTCCCTGCACATGTTTGGAAGCAGGTAGTGTCAACTTAGGCATCCTTTTTACTTTATGTACGAGTCGGAGAGGGGTATCATTTCCAGAGTTCCTACTGAACCAGTGTATGTGCTATGCGTTGCCTCTTTGCCAAGGCCAAAGCATACTGGGCATGCCTCCTTCTGCCTACTGGGGCAGGCTCAGGTTGTTCCTCTTCCGAGTCACGCTCTGCCTGTGATGGCCTTGGCAATGGTGGGGGGGCTGTTTGTCCCAGGTCTATGCTGGTCCTGCTGCAGCTGTTTTTGCAGGATCATATTATGTAGCATAGCACATACCATGACAATTTGGGTACATGTAGTTGGTGAGTACTGCAATGCTCCACCAGATGTGTCCAGGCACTGGAACCGTGACTTGAGCAGCCCAAGCACATGCTCTATTACATTATGTGTTTGTGTGTGTGCCTCATTATGGCGTTCCTGTTCAGGTGTGTGTGCATTTCTGATGGGTGTCATCAGCCATGGCTCCAGTGCATAGCCAGCATCCCCCACTAGGTGACCATGTGGGATGTCCCCATTGGCAAATGTCTGGTACAGCTGCGTCAGATGCCAGATATGGGAATCATAGTAGCTTCCAGTGCAGCCTGCACACACATTCAGTATTATGCCCTGGGCATCACACATGACCTGGCAGTTGATGGAGAGGAAGCCCTTGCGGTTGAAGTAGACTCTACCCCGCTCACCAGCTGGTGCTTTGATGCATATGTGCATGCAGTCTATTGCACCCACTACCTCAGGGCATTCCGCTATTTGCTGGAAGAGATGCATATTGCTATCCAATACCTCATGGGAATTGGGGAAATATAAATGATCACCGACATGTGCTGACATGGCATCCAGGAACTGGTGTAGTACCCTGGATGCTGATGCCTGTGATATCCCCATCATATCACCAGTTGGTCTCTGGAAGGTACCTGTTGCTAGTATTCCTAGGCCAACACATACCTTGGTTTCCACTGGGATGGGTTCCCCTCTGTTGGTTCTGTGTGTGAGGTGTGGCCTGCACAGCTCAACAATTTGCTGCAGGAGGTCTCTGTCCACTCTATAGTGCTCCACTAATTCCAGCTCATGTAGCCCCTGGTAGGTTACCCTGGGCCTGTACACTCTTCTACGTCTCCTCACTGTGGGTTGTCCAGCAGCATTTCCATGTCACCACCCTCAGCATGTTGCATGTCGCCTTATAACAGCAATAGCAGCCCCTAACATTTCTTTGTCTCAGTAAAGCTTTTTCAGTTTTCACTTCTATTAGCTTACTGCAGTGTCTGTTGTGAGAATCATAATGGACTGTTGTTGGTAGAGTTTTAAGTGCTAGGCTGGGCTGGGCTAGTGTACTGCCTGTGTAATTGCCTGATTCTGATTGTTTTCACCTGCTAGCTCTGCTGGTACTCCCTGGTAGCTTCCTACTATTTGTTGTGCTTCCTTTTTCCTTTGTGTTTCCTCAGGGGGGAGCACCGTGCACATAAGCGCAAACACGCGCACAGCTGCTAACACATGCGCACACATGCTTACACTGACTAAAGCTTGCTTATTCAGCTTAACACGCATGCACACCAGTGCAAATGTGCTTACAACTCTTTAAACAGCCTTATACATGCTTACTCCGGCTTAAACGCGTGCACTCATGCTTACACTCGTGCACTCTGTCTTACTCGGGTTTACAGGCGTGCACACACGCATACCTGCTCAGCAAGAAACTTTGGTGTTATCCACGGCATACACCTTCCATTTCTTGGCTTTCCCTAGCCTACCTGTTGACACACCTCTTTCCATGATGTCTAAATGACAGCGGACACATGCCACTCTGCTCCAATGAGCTTCACTTCTTTCATACATACCCCCCTCGTGATGTCACCTATCTTCTACTCTGTTACTCCCCATATCCTACTCCGACACTCCACTGACTGTGCTCATTTGCTATGTAAACTAGCGATTCACTATCCTAACACTTATTTACATAGGATTGCCTACTAATGTTTGGTTACATGTCTTAGACTGAGCTTCCCCCCTTAGCAACCTCTACTCAGTGGCCATCTTGTCTTCAGCCTGCCATTCCCTTGCATTGTACATTACCACTTTCAATAAAATCCACATTTGTGGGTTTTAATTTGTAGTATTCTGTGTTTTAGAGCGCAGCCCTTTTGCGCGGCACTGCACTATACTTAAACATCAGAAATCGGCGAAAAAAAATAAAATTATTTTTATTTTAATTTTGCATCAGGGAACATTTCCAATGGCCATATATTTGGCCATTGGCATGCTTCCTGCACTTTATTTGGAGCTGGCATGGCTCTGTTTTGCTATTTGCAGAACGGTACTCAGTTGTCAACTGAGTACATTTCTGCAAATAACACTGCTCTTACTCGGACAGGTTCGGGTTTCCTGAATCGCAAATCTACCTTGTTTGCATGCTTTTTGCCTGCAATTGAGGTGATTTGCATATCCCAGCCCTGTCCGTGTAAGAGCCATTTTAGGAGCTCTCTTACACGCCCCTACAGGCTGTTCCTGGATCGCTCGTCAGACATGATGGCTGCATGGAGTCTTACTCTACTCTTAGACTCCATGCAAGCCATCGTGAAACCGGCCCATTGTGTTTGCAGTGGTACATATGAATTTTTGCATTGAATCCCTACCCTGTTTGCCATTTTTCCATCACCACATTGTACAGTCTATGCATGTGCTGTCTGTGTACTTTATCTATCTTTTATGTGTATTACTGACCTGTGGCTGTCATGACTTATGACATTTGTTATATGTTTGTACCTGTTCTTTTGCTCTTCTCTTTTCATGTCTCTTCCATTCCTGCTATTCTCAAAAAAAAAAAAATAATATTTGGCCTATTCCCACAAAAAAAAATTGCCCATGCCCCTTTTAACTCTACATCTGACCTTCTTATTGTACCATACCCCTTTTTTACCCCTCTTCTTCACTCTCACCCTATACCTGCTTTTCTATCCCTCTATTTCTTTGGGTGGGTTTGTTAATTGTGTTCTCCACATGTTCCACACCCATTGCTAGCTACTGTTAGCTATTGTGATATGGCTGTGATTGCCTTTCTCCTCACTTCATTAGCTTTTTATTATACATTTTGAAGATTATGTTAGACTCCATAGATTGTGATGGATGTGTATATATATATATATATATATATATATATATATATATATATATATATATTTATAGACATATATATGTTCTTCAACGTATTATGACACTATCCATAATTCTTTGCAGATATCTGTCACATTTGTCTTCATTTAGTACTTCCCACATATTACTGAAAGTTCCTTTGGGCTTGTATACCTTACGTAGATATGCATTGGTAATGCACATACATATTTTACTTTATGGACAAATTTTCCTTGAATTATTTGACATGACTGTGGCTGCACTGATGTCGCTGGTTATGTCTCCCTTGTTCTGAGGTATTCTCAGCAGACTGGGGCAGCACATTTGTGTAATACTTTATTAGCTGCCAATCTTGTGTGGAAATCAGCAGATTGCACCAAATACTGTGAAGTTTATGGAATCCGGCTCTTTATCTGTGATCAATTAGTAGTCAGTTGCTGCCAATCAAAGCATTCTTCTCCAGTTAGAATAAATACTTTCTGACTGGATAAATATGATGTTTGATGATGATCATATGGTGTCACATATTTCTCTAAATTCAGCATGCATGTGATACATGTCTGTTAGGGTCACATTATATACTGATACATTTCATTAATTAATTAAATATTTATTTTATTTGTTTAACTTTGATTACCAGGGTAGAGCACTTATTTCTGTGGACTGATGCACATAATACATTGAGAAAACATTTACAGAAATAAATAAAAGCAGAAGACAATTTTCACATAGCAGGAAAGTAGAAAATACTTTTGATATAAAAACAACAGGAAAGGATAATAGTTGAATTATACAGCATGCACATGGCTGTTACATTTATACTTGAGGTGTATCATTCTTCTCAAAAAGAAAAACAAAATCAGAGCCCAGAACTACTCAGTTATTTGCTTATAAGCAAGATTTTATGTGTCTCCTGGCCTGTATTAAATTTGTTCCCATGTTCTGTGATGACAGAGAGCCTGGTTAATGCTGGCTACAGCTATAAAAATAAGATGCTGCTTTGCACAAATTGCTGCTACACCAAGCATTTCAGTGAGATGCAGTGCTAATATTTTCCACATGATGCATCTCTCTATAAAAGTTCACAACAAACTGTACAAGCACTACATCCATCTATGAATTGCAACATTTCTTTCATTCTCTTCATTTGCATCTCATTTCCTCATCTAGTTGCACAATATTATTTAATTCTCTTTATGCATTCATTTACGTGCCATAATGCGCAGTGCAGGTTGCGGTATTATTGCTCTCCTTGTGTCTCTGAACTATCACCACCCTGCATGTTGTTGCTAACCATAAGCAGTGTTGTTGGACACTATGCAGTTTGTTTATGAATTAAAACCAATGTTTTATACTGGACTGTTACCTTCTTCTGTGCATGTTTATGTGGTTATGGCAAGCAGTGATTTTTCTTCTGTGTTCTGTTTGTATAACATTAAAGTCAGCCCTGCTGTGAAATGAATATAGTATTTGTTCTGTGAAAACATGTATACATCTAACTGGAGATGAAATGTCTGGCATCTGTCTTTGATAGCAAAAGCCCAGCATTATCCTTTTAACGTTCTCTAAAAGTGTCACTTATCATGTTTATCTTTGTTTATTTTCAGTCTCTTCTAGTTTAGTAGTTTTTTTACTAAAGCAGTGCAATCACACAACTCCATATATTATTTAAGTTCTGGCTTTTGCAATATCATCATTATTCTTGTCATGTTTCATGTAGGACCAGATTCCAGGAGATCACTGTAGAGCTGAAGGAAAAACAACGTTGGACACTGCTGGCAGCGTTTAAAACTTTTATTGATAAAATCACAAGATAAGCGCTTTCGGGATAGCCCTTCTTCAGATAAAGAAAGCAGATAAAATGAACTGTTTTTATACATACTAGTAACCAATCACATTCAGTAAAACACCCGCCTATTTTTTAATATAGGCTTAATAGGTATTACTTCATTCAGTCCAGGCCACCTGTTCGCCATCAGATTGACAATCCAAGTAGTTTCTACTAACTCAGTTTGAAGCTTAATATCACCCCCTCTAGTGCTAGATCTAATATTTGCAATAGCCCTAAATTTAAATGTATGCTCAGGAAATAGAACCACATGTCTGCAAAGTGCATTCCTTTCATCATTATTCCTAATACTAGAAAGATGTTGAAGGATTCTGACCTTGAACATGCTGTTCGTCTTGCCAACGTAAAAACATTGGCATTGACAACATTCCGCTAGATAGACAATATTCATTGTACGGCATGTGGCTCTTCCTTTAAAATAAAAAGTTTTGTTGGTAATAGGATGTATAAATTCAACCTCTTTATTAATATATGGGCATGCTTTGCATGATCCACAGATATTGGTTCCTAATGAATATAGAAGGGCATTCTGCATAGTACCCACTAGTGGTTCCTTACAGAGTAAATCCTTAAGATTTTTATTTCTCCTGTATCTAAAAATGGGTTTAGTGCATACTATGCCATTCAAACTATTGTCACTGGTCAAGATGTTCCAATTTTTTCTCACTATATTACAGATATCACTTGTGTTACTACTATAATTGAGCATTAACTGTGGCCCTTTCTTTAAATTAGCTTTATTGGTTACTGTTCCATGTTCCCCATTAGTGTGTAGTATCCAAGGCTTGTAGTCTTTAGATCGTTTGTGTCTACCTCTTTCTACAGCATTGTTGACTACACTCTGTTTGTAACCTCTGTTTTGGAAATCCTCATTTAATTTCTCAGTTTCTGCCTCAAAGTCAGAATCAAGAAGGCATAACCTTGAAGCCCTACTCACTTGTCCTTGTACTATGTTATTGTAGGTATGCCTAGGGTGCATACTATCGAACATTAAAAGGGAATTTTTCCAACAGTCCTTCTTGTATAACTTGGATCTAAAGCCTCCTATATCCTGTTCTATGCACACATCTAGAAAATCTATGGAACTGTATGAATAATTAGTGGAAAACCTAAAAAATTTAGTAGTAGTGTGTAAGTATATGACAAAATCCCCCAGTCCCTGCTCTGTTCCATCCCACAAAATAAAAACATCATCTACAAAACGTAGATATAGCTTTAAATGATGTTTCCACATGTCATTATTAACCACATGGGTTCTCTCCCATTGAGAGAGAACCAAATTAGCATATGTATTAGCGCAGGGGGTTCCCATAGCCACCCCCTGCGCTTGTCTATATATGCAGTCACCTCCTAAAAATACATTGTTTTCTAGGACAAGACTCAACAGGGATTTAATGAGAGAAATCTTCTCTTCTCTTACATCCAGGTCACTTAAAAGCATTTCTATATTGTCAATGCCATATTTGTTATTAATAACAGTAAATAGACTTTGCACGTCCATTGTAACCATTAGAAGATTCTTATTATGTCCCTTGTTCATGTCACCTAGGAGCATGTGAAAATGTGCTGTGTCCTTCAACACGATATTCATTGGTCCAGATAGGGTCGTAATGTGTGTTCAACCCAAATGGATATATTCTCAGTGACCCACCCCCTCCCCGAAACTATGGGTCGAAGGGGTGGGTCTCTATAGGATTTGTGTATTTTCGGTAATGCCTTGAAAATGGGAGTAACCGGTTTCTCTATTTTAAGAAAATGGTATGTCTCTTCAGATATCATCATTTCAGTCAATAACATGTTTAAACATGTGGTCACCCTATCTATGATAGTTTTAACAGTTAGGGGATTAATAATAATATATGTATTATTATCCTGTAATAGTTCTTTCAACTTTCTATTGTACCATGCAGTGTCCATCAGGACAATTGCTCCTCCTTTATCTGCACTTTTTATTATAATATCTTTGTTAACAGATAGACCTTTTAATGCTGTTCTCTGTTCCATTGTTAAATTATAAAATTTTTTGAAATCTGCTTCTTTGTAATACTCTATCAAATCCTTTTCACATGCATTAATAAAAAGGTTCATGCTTGGTGTTAATTGTGGAATAAATCCACTTGGTTTTTTGAGGGAGTTACTCTTCTCATTACAGTCACCAAACAATAATTTCAGTGCCACATTTCTACAAAATAACATTATATCTATCAGCATTTCGTCATAACATCCACTTTTACTTGGAATAAAGGTTAATCCCTTATTCAGCACTTCTATTTCACTTCTGTTCAAAACATGTGAAGATAAATTAATAACAATACCCAAGTCAGCATCAGGAGTCAGTCCCATACTTTTCTTCTTTTGTCCGTTCCCCTGTCTTCGCTCAATGACCTCTTCCAGGGACCCTTCTTCTTGACTGGTGCCGGTAATAGGCCCAAAAAATTGTTGTGGTTGCTCCACACCCCTTGTGTTTTGGGACGTGCTCCCAGCGACCCATCATTCGAACAAGAGCTTGGTTCAACAGTTATAAGTGATTTATTGGTGTTCGTACTGCTGGCCTCAGAGCTGGACACAGGGTCGAAACCATTAACCTTTTGTATAGGTGCAGCTTCAGTAGAAACAAGCTGCACTGCCGAAATACCTTCTGGTGTCTTGGTCATCGGTTCTGGTAAACCGTTCACCGCTGTAAAACGCGTTCCTATTCCACTCTCCTTTTCCAACGGAAACGGCGTGGGAAACGAGTCATTGCTTGGTGCTGCGTTGGTCGTTGCCGTCATCACGTCACTTCTTCCTCCCTTTCTATTGGCTCTGTATAGTACTAGTGGGTACTATGCAGAATGCCCTTCCATATTCATTAGGAACCAATATCTGTGGATCATGCAAAGCATGCCCATATATTAATAAAGAGGTTGAATTTATACATCCTATTACCAACAAAACTTTTTATTTTAAAGGAAGAGCCACATGCCGTACAATGAATATTGTCTATCTAGCGGAATGTTGTCAATGCCAATGTTTTTACGTTGGCAAGACGAACAGCATGTTCAAGGTCAGAATCCTTCAACATCTTTCTAGTATTAGGAATAATGATGAAAGGAATGCACTTTGCAGACATGTGGTTCTATTTCCTGAGCATACATTTAAATTTAGGGCTATTGCAAATATTAGATCTAGCACTAGAGGGGGTGATATTAAGCTTCAAACTGAGTTAGTAGAAACTACTTGGATTGTCAATCTGATGGCGAACAGGTGGCCTGGACTGAATGAAGTAATACCTATTAAGCCTATATTAAAAAATAGGCGGGTGTTTTACTGAATGTGATTGGTTACTAGTATGTATAAAAACAGTTCATTTTATCTGCTTTCTTTATCTGAAGAAGGGCTATCCCGAAAGCGCTTATCTTGTGATTTTATCAATAAAAGTTTTAAATGCTGCCAGCAGTGTCCAACGTTGTTTTTCCTACATCATCTACGTTTTTTACTTTGATTGGACTTCAGCACTTTACTGTTTATTGGATTCATCAACTGTAGAGCTGAAGGGTGATCCAAAATATGCAGATGGGGTCCACCAAACCATTTCACATGGAAAGCATTTTAAATGCAGAATTACCATACAGAGAAGCACATATCAACAAGGACAGGAAGATATATCAGAAGGTTGCATCATATATTGTAAATATAAGCCATACAACAAATGGCAATCATATTCACAAATTAAGAATATGAAGGAAGTGTATTACTGATAGTGAGTGTCATGCACATATAACATAGCACAAGTATATATAGCATATGATGAAGTGCATGTTTGTTGTTTAACAGGTGTAGTAAAATCACCCAGTAAAGATTGCATGTAGGTATCGTTACACAGCATATTCATTCAGTTGTTAACAAACCATGATTATTGTGCATGTTTACGTTACAGATTATCAGAATTCTGTGGAATCCACTAAGGACAAAAGAAATGGTGTTGTGGCATGGCATGCCACATCACAAGCATGCCAGTGAGCAGTAATCTAAAAATTAATGTGGGGAGTGGGACACGTGTGGGTAAGAACACGCAACAAATATACCCCAAGTAGTAAGGAAGATAGAAAAGCAGAAGAGGGATAACACACATGAAAGAAGGGAATAGATGGTCAGACATATGGTCAGAGGGGTATTTTTTTTTCTTTTTTTGTGGGAATAGGCTCCCTTTTTGCTGTTTGGGAGAAGCGGATGTCCTGAGCAGATTCCACAGAATTCTGATAATGGTATACATAAGTGCTAGATATACCATTAAGTAAATAATGAAAAGCAGTTATTTCATAGCTCACCTTCTTAGATAAATAAAGATGGAAACATCTGATCATGTTACACATAATGTTTGATTGTGACAAAGCATATATCCTTGGAGCTGGTAAGTACATTGACTACCTTTGGATAATACAAGTATAGTATTTTATAGTAAAAATCATCTTGATAAAGAAACAGGTCACTATAATTTTCATATAATTACCAAACAAAAACTAAAGGATTCATGCTTTTTTCCATGAAAAGTTACATCATCTTATGCCAATACAGATCCTCAAATCCTCTAGTCCAAAGATAGACTACATCCTTTCCTGTGCATAACAAATCATACTAAGCAGTCACGTGATTTTCATGTTGAAAATCTAACCTGTAATAACCCTTATTTTCATCTCAAATGTCTTTTGTCTGACCAGAATTGTTATTATTTTGTAATCCCACCTCAGATGAATTATTATATTGTAATCAAAGGTAGTGCCCTGCAGAAACATCTGATCTGTTTCAGTTCAACTAACATTATACCATTTATCTAAATATTTGCAACTATTTTGTCCATAATTCATGTACTTAAAAGTTTGCCTCACACACTCACCCAGCCTCACAGGTGTAGCTGTCTCAACCAGCACCCTGAGACAGTCCCATGAACTAACACGCCAACATTCTCAGCTCTTCAAGTGAAGAGCAAAATACAAAGGACTTCTGCAAAATGGTAGGATGCTAATAGGCTTCCTGCAGCTGCAGACAGTAAAGCCACATACCCCCCCAGCTCTTTAAGTAAAACAAAAAAAAAACAAACCAAGGGGTCAGCATGGCTCCCTCCTTCCTGCCCTGATCTTCAGTAGAAGAAAAAAAAAAGCTTGTGATCAGGTACCTGAGGTTGTTGAAATGCCTCATTGCATCTCATTTCTGCACCCTGCCCTAACTCTTCTTCACATTTTAGTAAAAATAATAATTTTTTTTATTTTAAACTGTAGCAAAGTTTATTACCTGTACAGAGTGCTATAGCACTCAGGTTTCTTTTTTTTTAAATATTTTTTGTTTACTTTTAAATTATAGCAAGAAGTTGACACAGTCAGTTTAGACCAAGCACAAACGCTACAGTACTCGGGTTTTACTACAAAAAAAAAAAATAATAATTTTAAACTGTAGCAAACTAAAACACTGTGCTACAGAACTCAGGTTTGACTGCAAATCTATATACATATACACACATGCATTTATATATATATATATATATATATATATATATATATATATATATATATATATATGTGTGTGTGTGTGTGTGTGTGTGTGTGTGTGTGTGTGTGTGTGTGTGCGTGTGCGTGTGCGTGTGTGTGTGTGTGTGTGTGTGTGTGTGCGTGTGCGTGTGCGTGTGCGTGTGTGTGTGTGTGTGTGTGTGTGTGTGTGTGTGGGAATGACGGTAGCTTGAGAGGGTTTACTTGTGTCATTTTCCTTTTGATGTCATGAGTTGCTTGAACAATCTTCCCATTTTGTTGAAGGGGCCACAGTATGATAGCAAAGATGTAGTGAGAAGTGAAGAGGAAGACTACTACCAGAAGACTGTGTGAAGCATAAATAGACCAGATGAAAGGTGCTGGGTATTACAGCTGATCCAAGCTGTTATAATTCATACATCATCATCAGTGAAGAAGCATCTTTGTTCCTCCAACCCATTTCCTGGAGATAAGGAGAGTAAGTGATTGAACAGTCTGGGTTCACTTTGATAGCTCTGAACATCATGCATGCTGGAAGTCATGAAACTATAGTGCTTCAAGCGCATAACTGCAACCAAAACATAAAGGTTGATATTAAAGTTTCTGACTTTTCAAGAAAGACTAGGCATTTATATGGAGGTTCTGTAACATTACAGGGGAGGGACCCCCCTAATCAGTGCAACAATTAAGCCCCTCATACACTGTTCTGCGAAGGTCCCACTAAACTCAATTGCCTGCTTGAGACAATTATCACCCAACTACCAATCAGAAGTTTCAGCAAGGAAAGTACACAAAGAACTGCAGACAACCATAACAACAACAACGTGTCAATAAGGCAGAAGTGCCAGCAGTGTATATCCTACTAAACTTGCTAGTCCTGTCAAAGTAGTGTCGTGCACACTACTCGGTAACTGTAGTACAGGTTTCCCAGATAAGTACACCCATAACAGTAGTTACAGACATCCTGCAAAAGGAAGACCCAATATTGTAGTTTTCCTGTGCTTTCTTTCCCACTCTCTCAATCTATTTAGGATACAAAAGCAAATAGTTAACCTCGGTTTCTCTATATCCTAATCAGTGAACAGACTTACCACCTATTTACTCTAACCTACATAAGACGGCATAGCTGATAGTTTTTTGTTCCTCTTTTTGACATCTGGTCCAACTTGAGGGGATACAGCCCGCTCTGTTACCCCTCGCTATGCTTGCCCTCACTCTGCTCCCCTACCCTATCCCCATTCCTACCCCCCCACATCATTTACACTTATACTTACCTTACCACACTCTCCTCAACACACCAACCACTCATGCACTATTACATCACTACTACATCACACCACTTAATAGTCCCACCCACTCTCAGTTCACTCCTCCTGCCCCCAACACAGCTACTCACATACCCTATTCTCCTTCCTCTAATTTCAAGAACCTATACACCCTCTGCAACAAACCCTATAGCCAGACATGGTACTCATTCTCATAACAATGCTTGCACTGTTAACAACTGCCCTCAATCTCACCACAACTAACACTCCCATTATCTACTTAAAATCTCCCACCTGCCCATTCACAGACTTTCCCCTAACAACACTGACATGCCTTTACATAACACCCCAAATCTACAACTCCAAAAGATTGAACTATTCTCATTTAGA
>NC_056726.1:711283076-711330576 GCF_019279795.1 Protopterus annectens
CAATGTTTTTTGTTGTTTTATTTTTCAGTTTAAAGTTTATATATAGGAGTGCATCCCAACCATATTTTACTGTAGTGTCACTAATGAAATGTAACCCAATAACCTAGGCATGGGCTTTGAGTACAAGAAGTCCATGGGTTCATCACTAAGGATGACAGGGTTACCTGTTGAGTCACAAACAGTATACTATACCAGAGCCTGTTTATTGCATTTTTTGTGTTGCACTTAATTTAAAATCTTTTTTTCTTAAGATTGCATTTTACCTGCCCCTGACCTAGCACACACATGTTGGGGTCATTTATTGCACTGTTCTGACTAGTTTGCTACTTGTGTGTCTCTGCTATCCTTAAACAAAAACAAAAAAAACAAAAAAATCTTGCTGTTTTCCCACTTTGTATAATTTAAAAGAAAGTTCAGTTACAGAGTTGCTGTTCTGAACTGTTTGTAAGTTTCTTGGAGGCCAGTGCTTACTTGGACTAAAGGGAAGTCTCTGTGTTCACCAGTGGCAGTGGTTAACACTGAGCAGCCTGCCTGTCCCTGTAGGAGTGGTTACTGCCTAGAAACTGTAGTTTTATTGGCTATTTTGGGTCAATTTCAAACTCCTTGATCTCTCTCTCTCTCTTAAAACCCTGCAACTCTCTTTTTGCGCAGTCTTGCGCACAGAGCAGTATCGGGCAGTGCCGCTTAAACAGGTTTAAACTATTCCCGGCTCCACAAAGTCTGCTCTTCACTTTTTCCCTTGGAACTGCTCTAAATCTCAAAATAAACACTCTATTTTCATTCTAAAGCCCTGCACTTGCTCGTATAAGTAATCTTATAGATAAACACTAATAAACTTAAGCACTACACCCTCTTATACTCCTTTTAAGTACTTGCTCCCTATTGGTTCTTTCTGATCAGTCATTAAGTAGTTCATTATACTATTCAGGCATGTCCAAAGGTCAGGTTTCGGGTTTACTCTCCAGTCCATCTGGTGTATCTGGGAATCTTGAGGCAATGTTACAACTGCCTTATGTATGCAGACCACCCTCTCTTCCTCCCTACAAGCTCAGATATATGTGAGAGATGCAACTATATAGCCAAACTGGAGGCTGAGCTCTCTCAACCCAGTACTGGCACAGCCAGTCAGGGGGAGAAGGTAAACACACACACCACAAATCCAGTCTCACATAGACCTATCGCATCAGCAAACCAAACACATAAACTCACTAAAACATACTCGGAGGCTCTAAATAAAAATCTGCCTAAGCAGCAGAGACCTTCAAAGCAGACATCCAAGCAACTCCTACCACGAAACAATACCCACGTAGCACATAGCTCACAAAGTCTGTGTGCCACACAGTCACAGCCCTTAAGGCTAAACAACACACCTAATACACTTGTAATAGGTGACTCTATTGTCAGACACACTGACGTCCCATTCACCAGACTGAACAAGGAGAAGGTCACTGTAAGCTGCCTGTCGGGTGCCAGGATCCGACACATAACACAAGCACTCAGGTCACTCCAAAGCAAGTACAAATATTATTCCATCACTGTCCATGCTGGTGTGAATGACCTGAGACGTACCTCCCTGGACTACATGAAAAGAGACATAGAGGAGCTCTCTGATCATGTAGCCCAGGCCGGTATGTCCCTGACCTTGAGTAGCATCTTGTCCTGACCAACAATGATGCCACAGTATAAAGACAAAATGATCAATTTTAACAATTGGCTAAAGTATTGGTGTCATTCAAAGGGGATCCAGTGTCTGTCAGCCTGGGATGACATGCTTGACAAGCCACATTGCTTCGCTAGGGATGGCTTGCACCTGTCACCCTTGGGTTTTCGAATAATGGCAAAAGCTCTTGCCTCCCCCATAGTGCCTTTTTTAGGCAAGGCTCAAAAGACAAACCCACCTCCATAGACAACACAAAGAAAAAAAAACTAAGGGTAATGCTGCTCAACGCCAGAAGTCTAAACCTCAAGATGCACACACTCGAGACTCTCCTCAGTATGGAGAATATCAATATCTGTGCAGTAACAGAAACCAGGTTCAAGGCTCCCGAGAGCACCCCAGCACTAACAGGTTATACGTCATACCATGCTTTTTGGCCCCAAGACTCAGACTGAACCACAAAAGGAGGGGGGGTATCCATATTTATCAAAGATACCCACACCTCCAGGCTAGTGGCACTGCACGAAGCATCGGAGACCATCCATGTGCAACTAACTGTGGTAAAAACTGCCTTTCAGTTTGTAGCCTGCTACAGACCACCCTCCCAAACACAGGAACCCCACTCAGCTTTCCTGAGAACAGTGGAGAATATGAAGGTCTCTCCAAACACCAGTATATTGGGTGACTTCAACTACCCAAACATTGATTGGGAAAACTACTCAAGCCCAAACACCCTCACCCAACAGTTCCTAGAATTTATAAACTCAAATGCTATGGAAAAACTGGTCACCACTCCCACAAGAGAGGAAAACATATTGGATCTGGTCATCACCAACATGGTGTCTGTATGTTCCACACCAGAGGTATACCCCTCATTGGTAAGATCAGACCATAAACTAATCTCATTGGACATCCATATTCCGTCCCCACCACCAGCCAAGGAAACCACGGTGAAGAACTTCTCAAAAGCAAACTTCACACGTCTCAAAACTGAGGTGGAATCCTTTAAAGCCCCTGGGCCAGTGGAAAATACGGCCCAAAACGCAGAATACTTTACAAAAGCATTCTATGGACACCTACAGGAATGCATGGAGCATGCTATCCCAAATAAAACCAAGACTCACTCCTCTAAAGGCAGGAGACCTGTCTGGTGGATCCTGGCCATAAATAAGCTATACAACAGAAGGAGAAAGCTACTACATGATAGAGCAAAATCCCAAAAAGGGAAGGCATCTCTGATCAGTACTAGCAAGAAACTATGATCCCTCATAAAATCATCTAAGGCCAGCTTCGAAAGAAAAATTGCACAAGACACTAAAGATAATCCCAAGGCCTTCCTTAGTTATGTCAGGATCCTGGGAGGCAACTCCTAGATATACTCTGAGTTAGTGCAAAATGACAAAAAATACACTGAACCCACAGACACTGCCAACATCTTGGCAGAAAGGTTCAGTGCAAACTCCCTCCCCCTTCCCCACAAAAGAGCAAATGTCTATCTCAACAGAGTGTAGCCTTCCTGAGATCGCAGATGCACAGGTGAGAGCTGCCCTCTCCAAAGCAAAAAACACAGCATCAATGGGACCAGACGGTGTCCCGGACTGCATCTTACATGAGCTCCAAGAAGAACTAAACCCTCATATAAAGTCACTGTTCAATCTCAGCCTTACTACAGGATATGTACCCAAGGAATGGTGTACAGCAACAGTGGTACCGCTCCACAAAGGTGGTGCCACAAAGGACCCCGGAAACTATCACCCTATAAGCCTGAGTAGCCTGATCTGCAAAGCTATGGAGCATATCATCATGGAAATCATAAACAAAGACATTGGGAACCTCCAGGCACTGGATCCTATTCAATTCGGCTTTGTTAAGGGCAGATCTTGTCTCTTGAACCTGGTCGACTTCTTTGAAACAGTTACCAAAGCCATTGATGAAGGGAAGGTAGTCCACACAGCCTACCTGGACCTCACAAAAGCTTTCAAAACAATACCCCACTCTGGCATCATAAATAAGCTCACCAGCTTAAATATAAACCCCTATGTCACAAGATGGGTTGCAAACTGGCTCAGGGATAGAACCCACATGGTCAGACTAGCAGGTGCCATGTCAGACTCTAAACCAGTTACAAGTGGCGTCCCATAAGGCTCAGTCCTGGGACCTCTCTTGTTCGGTATATATTTCTCTGAGGTACAGGTTAACACAGGTGGACTATGGCTGACCCAGTTCTCAGATGACTGCAAACTGGGTGCCATAATCGACTCTCCGGCTGACACAAGCATCCTCCAAAAGGGTCTCACAGAGATGGATAACTGGTGCCAGAGCCATGGCCTAAAGCTAAATGCCAAAAAGTGCATAGTCATCCCCTTTGGGAAAAACAAAGTGCCCACAAATTACCTCATAGGTGGTAATCCATTAAGTATGGAAGAAGTAATTAGGGACTTGGGGACCCAAATAGATAGCAATCTGTCCTTTGACAATCACGTTGCCAAAGTGGTTAGAAAGACCTTCTATATAGCCCACCTTATCACGAAAGTGTTCACATGTAGATCAAGAGAGGTCATTGTGCCCCTCTACTCATCACTTATCAGGCCAATAATTGAATACAATGCCCCATTTGGGATGTACCTTACCCGACACCTGCAGCAACTGGAAAGATTCCAAAAGTACCTCACCAAGAGGATCATGGGACTCAAACAGATGCCCTATGCAGTTCGGCTAAAGAAACTCCAGCTATACTCAGTTGCGTACTGCCTACTCAGAGGCGATCTGTGTTTGACGTATAAAGCCATGTCCAACCCAAAATTAATGGACATGCTCCACCTCAGGAAATCCAAATCCCTTAGAGCTACATGCTCCAGGGACTTGAACCTCAGCACAGAAATAAATAAGACATGCTGGAGGGACAGATTCATACCTCAGAGGCTCCCCTCACTCTGGAACAAAATCCCAATCCATGTTAGGCAGAGCCCCTCACTGACCTTCTTCAAGAGAAATCTTGACGAGTGGATGGGAGATCGTAAGTTTACCCCTGGGATCTCTTCTGTGTCCCTGCTCGACAGAGGTACAGTAAACTAACCTTAAAAGGGCTACCTTCTGTGACCTACTATACAGAGGCACAGTCAACTAATCTAAAAGGGTGGTGAAAGGCGAACACACTCTGGCTAGGCTTATAAATGCCATAGGGCAGATAGCCTAGTATCAACCTATGAACCTATTAATGAGATAGGGTTGCCATGCAGAAACCTTATATATCCATATATAACCCCATGTGTGTATATATGAATGATATATATATATATATATATATATATATATATATATATATATATATATATATAAAACACTGTTAGCTGAAATGCCATCTTTTGTTCTTAAGAACCAGAAGTCTTTGGAAAGACAGTTGTGTTATAGATATTTAATTGGCCTCAAAACTAGAAGTAGAAATTATAATATGTGTGGTACATTTCCATATTTTAATTGCAATGCTTAAAGCTTCTAGCTTTATGCATCCAGACACAATCAATTGTAATAAATTAAATGTTTTTGCTGATTGCAACACATCTAACCTCATCTATTTAGGTAGTTGCTTGAAGTGTTTGTGTTGTTATGTGGAGAAGACCAATAACATGTTTAGGGAATGCATTTTGGAACATTGAGGTGATGTCTGGAAAGAATGGTTGATGAATTCCTTGGCAAAACATGTTAATTTAAATGACTCTAAGCATGTGTTGGCTTTACAGGTCATACATTTAATTTTGCTAGGTGGTGACATGGCTAATGCTACTGAACAAACTGTGTTCAAATGGATTACTGAACTATGTGCTGCTTCTTTAAAATCTGTTCTGAAGTCACATAATTTGATATTCTGACCATGCAATTTTATCTGAATGCTTATAAAATTTATAATTAGAGACACTTGTTTTACGGTCTGAAAAAGTGCTTTTGTTAATAAAGAAATTATATTTAAGACTGTGAGTCATCTGTCAATTTTTTTCCTAGTATGTATTTATATTGCCTGCATACACACACACACGCACATATGCACTCCCACATATATAGAGAGAAAAATGGAGACAGGGTTATTTAGACAGACAGACAGATATGTAGGACAGACAGATAGATAGATAGACAGATAGATAGATAGATAGATAGATAGATAGATAGATAGATAGATAGATAGATAGATAGGTAGAGAGATATTTCTGGTTTTGAAATCACCTGCTGTACAAACGTTTGGCAAAAATCAGGTGTGCATCACCAACATATTGTGCACTGCTTTGTCGTTTTAGACAGGGAATTGATCCACTAACTTTCATCACCAAAGGTGAGAATGCTATCTGTTGAGACACAAAAATAATAATATACAGTTTATCATATAAAGCCGCAGTGAGTTAGGCCTTCTGCCCTTGCTCTGTTGTTTTCCAAAAACATCCAAAAAAAACATTGAGCCAGCAAACTGTGACCTGAAAGAAGTTTATTAATTAAAGCAGCATAAAAACAAGTAACCAGACCAGTTTTGGCTGGTAAGAAACACAGCCTTCATCAGTGTAAACATAAAAAACAAAAGCTACTGTTTAAACACATGCATCAACACCTTCATTGGTTCATTTTAGAATTGCTCTTTAAGACCAGGTGGAAATAATCCACCTAGCTTTACAATCCATTTTTTCTCTTTAGAGTCTAGAATGGAATGCCAACCTGTTTTGTTTAATTTATTACCCATTACCACGTCAATAATCATAAATGTAAATTTGGCTGATTTGTGTAACATACAATGTTTACATAATGCATTGTTGGATTTTTTGTTCTTGATATTACATACGTGCTCAGAGATTCTCAGCCTGAGAGGACGAGATGTTTGACCAACATAGAAAGATCCGCAAGTGCATGTGGCTAAATATACAAGCCAATCACTGCTTCAATTGGCAAAAAAATTTGTCATACACCATGCCACAGTTTTTGCTCGTAAACTGTTTGGACTTGGATATTTTATCACAGTTTGTACAGTGGCCACATGGGAAACATCCAATCAAAGGTTCACCTGTAAGGGTAGTTTATATCACTTGAGACCAGCTTTTGTCATGGGAATGTTTGTAATGATTGAAACAGGATGCCAAATGTTTCCCTTTACGAAATTAAAACAAACACCTATCTGGCAACATGGTCGATAACTCCTGATCACACTGTAATATGTTCCAATGTCTGTGTATGCTATTGATAAGTACATCTGAATTCCTTGCATATGTGGTGATAAATCTGATGGGTTGTGGGTAATGTTCATCCTGTCATTTATAAGTCGACAGATCCTCCCTGTTCAATGTATTTGCCCAGTTGCTGGCCCGCAGAACATGTCCCATACGGTATCCCCTTGACCTAAATCTCCTAGTCAAATCCTGTCTGTGTTCTTGAAAAGTGGGTTCTTGAGAACAAATGTGCCTCGTTCGTATGAATTGTGATTTGGGGATATTCCTTGCATTATATAAACATTGTATGTTACACAAATCAACCAAATTTACATTTATTATTATTGACGTGGTAAAGGGTAATAAATTAAACAAAACAGGTTGGCATTCCATTCTAGACTCTAAAGAGAAAAAAATGGATTGTAAAGTTAGGTGAATTATTTTCACCTGGTCTTAATGAGCAATTCTAAAATGAACCAATGAAGGTGTTGATGCATGTATTTAAAAAGTAGCTTTTGATTTTTTATGTTTACACTGATGAAGGCTGTGTTTCTAACCAGCTGAAACCAGTCTGGTTACTTGTTTTTATGCTGCTTTAGTTAATAAACTTCTTTCAGGTCACAGTTTGCTGGCTCAATGTTTTTTTAGATGTACCTTGTCTTTGGAGCCGTGCAATTGCTTTCGTGCAGAAGGACTTATTTGGTGGTTACACTTGTATCTGTATCCTGCTGGGCCTGTGAACCTGATGCTGGCTGCATGATCGTATCTGCAGCTACCTAATATGCTTTGTAACTTTTCTTGATTCAGTTATAGTGCTCTCTGATCTGTTTTGAACACATCTGGAGATTTGGAGATTTATCCTTTATATATCTGAATCATATCAAGGATGTACGTTGGTTTTGTGTCTCTTTCGATCCTACACATTCAAGGGGGTTTGGCACAACAGTTTAATGCATATGTGGCTTTCCTGCTTTACAAGAGTTGATATTCAACTATTTTAACATCCAACAGGTACTGTTTTTGTTTTTGAGTGGAACAATTTTTCTGTTTTGGACTTTTAAACCATCCACGACCCACAGCTCAAGTGGTGGCTTTTCATTTTTTGCTACACTGAGCCGGCATTGTTTTTCTTTGGCATTTTTTGGTTGCAGTATATGGTGGATTTACCTTTTGGGTGGTATACTTTTTAAGTGCCACATTGGGACATATTTTCCAAAAACGGGAGTGGATACATGTGCATTTTGGGAAACCAACTATCATGTTTTTTTGAAGGAGGTCATTGAACATCAGAAGGACTAGCGGTGGCATAATAACACAAACTGGATCTTCTGGCTGCTTTTTTGAACCGATCGCATAGTCGTTGAACATTGCCTGATTGTATGGACATAACTACATGTTTTGTTCTGATATTCTTTATTATTAGCATGTTTGGCCATTTATGTCAGTACTGTGTATGCCTATCGGCCTATTGATGGGATTCATCCATTTATAGGATGTTATATTCTTTGGGCAATAATGAAATTATTTATTTACAAGCGTCAACCAGATATTCCAGGGTTTGCATTTTGGTCATGGTGTAATAATTTGATTTTGTGATACTGCATTACCAGGGTTACACTTTTTTGTTTATAACTAGTTTTGGGAATAGTGCATACTATGTTCATGGCAATGGTATATGTGTAAAAATGCAAATATAAATGGTGGGAAGTTTTATAATATTCCTAATAAGTGGACAGTTTCTTGAAGGTTATAGTTTAGTCTTTGGGTTTGTACTGATTGGACTCAACCATATTGTTTATTTACACTTTATGAGCCCAGTGTACTTTAATTCCTTATATGGATGGCATTATATGGTACACATTTCCTGGCCTAATTAGGTCAATTATATAACATTTTTTAGGCATTGCCTGTTTATATATTGGCCTGGCACTGAATGAGTTTAGAACAATAGTCAAGTAGCTTCAATTATGACCTTCAGGATCGATTAGTCTCATATCCCAGTTTCTAACTCAGGTGACAGGGCTCTTGAACTGTTTCCATTTTTATGTGGTTGTCATTTATACTTTTTTTCAGTTATTTTTGGTTCCTATTTATATGGGAATCATTTACATGGGCCCAGCGTATTAGGATTTAGAATTGTTCCATTTCAAGTTAAAACTTCAACAGATTACTTATTGTAAATTCATAGTTTAACCATTTATACAGTCTCTGGACACATTGCACAGATTTGGGCTGATTATAAGTTGTCGTGGTGTTTCTATCATAGTAGGCATTAATGAACAACTGCTGCTGGTGAATTCCCTCTCACTATCTGGGCCAATATATTGTGTTTTGGTACTTGTTATAGTGGGGTCGGCTGATGCTTTTGATAAGAATTGTGCACTTGTTGATTTTGCTTTGTCAGATTTCAGACCACTATAAGTATTTGGAACATGATGGCCAAGGATTTTGTTTTCCATATTTTAAATAATGGCTCAAGGTCTTCAGGTACCTGTGTATGAATAGTGGAGCGTAGCTTCAACTTTATTTTGCCAGATTTTGGCCCTGGTTTTGGCTGTTATTGCTCGTCTATGGTGTGTGAATGGACTGAATATAGTCTGCTGATATTGACGTAGCATTACTAGGTTTGTGGTAAGTGCTATCATTGCCAATATCTATTTATATATATATGTCTTTTGAAGTACAACATTATTAGGAAGTGGATTACTGTTTGATCTTGATCTGTTATTTTTAAAGGGTTATAAATCTTGCATTGTATCAATTGCAAGTCCACAGCATGGATCTAATTAGTTTGATATCTGGTTTGTTCAGCTGATAGAGAGGATCTTGGGGTATTTGGTTTAGGTACAACTACTGATAATGGTAGCATCAGTGTATCCCTGGGTCCCGAGTCCAGTTGCGGTTTGGCTTTTGATCAATTGCACAAGCATTTGAGATCATTGCGTCCAATGTTTGGCATTCCAAGCTCTTCAAGGCCTATATGGCCAAAGGTATAACACCCAGAGGGCTCAGGATTAGAATACAGCCTCATGTCAGTGAGGCAGATGAGGAACTCAGTAGTCAGTGGGGAGCCATCCAGCAGCAAGCTACTATGTCTTTTGTGGAGGCTCTGGCCAAGTACCATGACAGAGTGGTTGATCGTGAGATCAGTGAGGTCACAAAACTGTGTAGTGAGGTGCAGAAATTTGAAGGAGAATCCTTCTTCACCAGACACTTGAATAAGGTAGCTACTGATTTAAATAACCTTGAAGAGAAGCTCAAATCCAGAAAAATCAAAAAATTCCAATGTGATCAGTCAGACTATCAGGACAGTAACCAATTTAGTAATACCAATAAGCAAGTTAGATTTACACAAAGCCAATCTAGAACTCCTAAAAGAAAAAGGCCTAGATCTATTCTCAAAAAATGGCCAGTAGATAATGGATAATCTACCGATGATCTATCTTCTTGTATGGATAGTGATATGCATCTGGCATCAGATTCACCGACCCCCAAAAGGACACAGGGATTTGTCCCTTTAGGCCAAGATATAAACGAGGGGGGAGAAAACACAGGAAAAATCAACAATATTCAAAGTCTTTTGTGACTAGCAATACAGAAATAAATGAAAATGTAAATGTTTTGAACTTATCCGATTTCAGTCTGTCAACCACTCATATGTCCATTCTGAATAAAGGACTAACTTTTATTCCTGGTTTTGTGGTTTCTGAGGATCTTTTGGCACAGGATGTTATGTCTTTTTGTAGAATACTCAATCTTAAGTTGCTGTTTGGTGATACAGATGGTAATATTGATCATGATATGTTTACATATCATAAATCACGATATCTTCCCCCTATGCATCCCATAGTGCAACAGTTTCAAAGCAGTATTCTCAAAGATCTGTACTATCGAAGCTCTGATATTTCATTCAAACCCAATAATTTGTCTCTGGCAGAAAAGGATGCACTTATGGAGTTACAGAATAATAATGATATTGTCATCAAATCTGCTGATAAGGGTGGGGCAGTAGTAGTAATGAATTGGTCTGAATATGATAATAAGGCTAAAAGACAGCTTCTTGATAGACGCTATTATTCAGTAATGCCTACCAAACCCACCTTCAGATTCAAGAAGCAAATAGATTACTTTTTAACAACCGCTAGGGACGAAGGTATTATCACTGACAGGGTGATGCAGCAACTCATGATTCATGATTCAGCTAATCAATACATCTATTTTTTACCTAAAATACACAAAGATCCTGTTCATCCACCTGGCAGACCAATTGTTTCAGGAAAAGGACACATAACAGAACCTTTGTCTATTTTTCTTACTAAGTATCTGAAGCCTTTGCTACCCAGGGTACGTTCTCGTCTACAAGACACTACAGAATTCCTAAAAATTATTTCTGAAACCCAGTTGGAACCAGGGTGGCTTATGTGCACACTTGATGTTAGTGCTTTATATATTAACATCCCTCATCAGGTTGGTCTGGAAGCCATTGGCTATTGGTTACAGGTGGCTGGTTTATATCAGCATGAATTCAACATCTTTCTTGTAGGTCTTGCAGAACATGTCCTAACGAATAACGTCTTCTTTTACCAGGACACTTCCTATTGGCAAACCAAAGGTACAGCTATGGGGGTATCCTTTGCCCCCATTTATGCTGACCTATTTATGGCTTTTATTGAGGAATAAATCATTTATGACAGCAGCCATAATATTTTCCTGGATGAAATTGATATTTGGAGATGCTATTTGGATAATTGCTGGATGGTACAGAGGGCAGATGTAGATTATTTGTTGGAATTCATATCCTATTTGAATGACAACAAATGGGGCCTACATTTTACAGTTAACCATCATGTAGATACCATCACCTCCCTTGATGTGTTGATCAATAGATTACCTGATCATACTTTAAGTATGCAGGTTCTTAGGAAGTATCCTCAATTCAACACTGTCCTCCATGCATCCAGCTTTCATCCTCCTCATATAGCAATGAATATCCCCAAATCACAATTCATACAAATGAGGTGCATTTATTCTCAAGAACCCACTTTTCAGGAACACAGACAGGATCTGACTAGGAGATTTAGGTCAAGGGGATACCGTATGGGACATGTTTTGCGGGCCAGCAATTGGGCAAATACATTGAACAGGAAGGATCTGTTGACTTATAAATCACGGGATGAACATAACCCACAACCCATCAGATTTATCACCACATATGCAAAGAATTCAGATGTACTTATCAATAGCATACACAGACATTGGAACATATTACAGTGTGATCAGGAGTTATCGACTATGTTGCCGGATAGGTGTTTGTTTTCATTTCGTAAAGGGAAACATTTGGCATCCTGATTCAATCATTACAAACATTCCCATGACAAAAGTTGGTCTCAAGTGACACAAACTATGCTTACAGGTGAACCTTTGATTGGATGTTTCCCATGTGGTCACTGTACAAACTGTGATAAAATATCCAAGTCCAAACAGTTTACAAGCAAAAACTGTGGCATGGTGTATGACATAAATTTTTTTGCCAATTGCAGCAGTGATTGGCTTGTATATTTAGCCACATGCATTTGCGGATCTTTCTATGTTGGCCAAACATCTCGTCCTCTCAGGCTGAGAATCTCTGAGCATGTAAGTAATATCAAGAACAAAAAATCCAACAATGCATTATATAAACATTGTATGTTACACAAATCAGCCAAATTTACATTTATGATTATTGACATGGTAAAGGGTAATAAATTAAACAAAACAGGTTGGCATTCCATTCTAGACTCTAAAGAGAAAAAATGGATTGTAAAGCTAGGTGGATTATTTCCACCTGGTCTTAATGAGCAATTCTAAAATGAACCAATGAAGGTGTTGATGCATGTATTTAAACAGTAGCTTTTGATTTTTTATGTTTACACTGATGTTTCTTACCAGCCAAAACCGGTCTGGTTACTTGTTTTTATGCTGCTTTAATTAATAAACTTCTTTCAGGTTACAGTTTGCTGGCTCAATGTTTTTTTTGGATGTACCTTGTCTTTGGAGCCGTGCAATTGCTTTCGTGCAGGAGGACTTGTTTGGTTGTTTCCAAAAACATGTCATGAGACTACAGAAGATAAGTGCTTATTTTCAACTTTTTTCTTCAGTTCTGATTAACTATAACAATATTTGCTGCATCACTGTTTATTTAAACTGCAACTGTATTTTATTACATTTTAGATTGTCTGCTAATTGAATTCCTCTTACCAATGTAATTACTGTTCATCTGCTTGTTCTCCTCATTTTACTTGTTGCTGTACCTGAAAAACACTAATATAGACTACATTCAGGGTGTGCTGAATCTAGTACTGTTTGTGACATTTGGAACTTGTAGTACAGTTAATAATTTTTCTGGAAAGGCCTAGCTGTGCTTTGTGGGAGGGGGGTTCAGTTTTGTCTGATCTAGCTAGAGTTACTGCTACAGGGCTCTATGTAGGGCATTTTTGATTGGATAATTTGAACTTTGGCCAGTTCCTGTGTCTCTACTTTAAACAGCCAGTGTTTGAATCAGTTTGTGCTTGTTCGCTCAAAGCTGCAGTGAATTAGGCCTTCTGCCCTTGCTCTGCTGTTTTCCAAAAACTGCTGTGAGACTAGAAAAGGTAAGTGCTTATTTTCAACTGTTTTCTGCACTTCTGATTAACTAAAACAATATTTGCTGTATATCTGTTTAAACTGTGCAATTGTATTTTAGGCGTAGTGAACTGTGCAACTGTATTTTAGGCGTAGTGAACTGTGCAACTGTATTTTAGGCTTAGTGAACTAAATCCTTACCTCTGTTCTGATCTCTGTCTCCTTTTTCTCCCACCCACTTGCTCAACTATTGTTATGGTCTTAGAGGAAAACTCCATCTTCTTTTACAGTTTAACTCAACTCTTAGATTGAGTTTCTCCTTACAATATGATTCCAGTACTGTGTAGGTACACAAAACCTGCTTGTAATTTATAAAACCTTCATTTCCATATTTTGATAGGAAAGGATATGATAGGAAGGGAAAGACCACTCACTTTTTTAAAGCTTAACTTCTCACACGCGTTGCAGAGGAATTTGTCTACACTGGCATGACATATCACAGACACAAAGAAATTTGTAGTCAGGAGCTCAGGCTTCTGTAAACAAGAGGTGCAAAACTGTTTTCTATTGTATTTATTGCGGAGAGGAAAATAACTCACACTGATTCACAGCTGCTTCTAATGTAGCCGTGTCTTTCACAGCAAAACAGGGCAATTAAAATTAGTCAAGGGTTCAAAGGCAGTTATTACCTCTTTTCATAAATTTACATAAGCAGCATCACAGTATTGAAATGATAAGCTTTGAACTTTAAATGTCTGTTGTTTATACTACTTTACATTTGAATGTGGTATCAAAGATGTCTGTGACATTTAGAGAAAAGTCAGAACATATTTTTTTGCAATTCTTATAAAGTATCAGCACATTTACCAAAGTATAGGGGAGGGGCTGTCAAATCATCTTGGACTACAAAAAGATAGGTTGAACAAAGGCTTGCAATTTAGTAAATGCTTTGGTTGCAGCTATATAATTCCTTAGTATACTGTAAAACAAGCCTGGAGACGCATGCAAATGAGGGCCATTCAATAAAGAAAAGAAGCAGTCCTGTTACAGATAGTATATAAGATGACAGTGACTGACATTAACCCCACTATATGTCAATGGAATGGGAATCCGAATACATCACTATTTCCTTATGTCTTTGATGACTCATATAAAGCAGACTCGAAATGAATTATGGGAAAGAGAAAGACTTGAAGAAAAATAAGATCATGTTGATATGTCAAGCTCCACTGACGGCCTTTTTGCAGAAAACACATTCAATTCTATAAAAGGCAGTTAGAGTGATTTTGAGATGTTAAAATAACTCAGAGATAGAGTGAAAAAATAGATTTTGTTTAGTTCTAAGGTGGAGTTTTCCTTTAAAGTTGGTGGCTTTTGAGTTGCCTGCATCTACTATATATTTGATATTGGACAGTCCTCCCAGTCCTATTGCATCACTACTACACTAGTAGATCAGTTGTGAAGGCCCACCCCTTTAGCTTTATAACCTTGAATTATCGTCTGTTTTCGCACTTTCTACTTAAAAAAAAAATTGTGGCTCTCCCTACTTTATTTTGCTGCTTGTACCTAAGTGTTCAACTGCATTTATTCTGCCAAATTTATTATTGCTTGTCAGTAGCCTGATTAAATTGATGACAATATTCTACTGGATAGCTGCTTTATTTAAACTGTTTTTTTTACTGTTCATTGTGATCTTATGCACTTTAGATTTCTGGTGCTCCTGTGTTTTGTAGCATAGGCTGGATTCAGACCTCCTGAATCTAGACTGTTTTGTATCACTTGAGCACTAAAACCAGTTCTTCACTGACATACTGAACGATCTGAGGCATTCATTGCTCTCAATTAACTTTAAGTGCCTGTTTTTGCTCTTGTGTAGCACTTTAAGTGTATTTGCATTCTACTGTCTGTTTGAATTGTCTGAATTGACTTTTTGCCACATGTTACTGTAAACTGTACTAGTTCAGGTGTAGCATTGCCCAGTTCTAGGTTTACTGTTTCTGGCTCTGCTTTGTAACTTCTCAGCATCAATTCAAGCCATTTTTGTTGGAGAGGGACCTTCTGCACCCTTGTGGGAAGAATGGTGTCTTGGTTCTACTAAATAAACAAGGATGACTGGACTAGAGCTCAAAGAGAGTGTACTTATTGGCTAGTTTGAGATAAAAAGGTTATTTCTTGTTTTATTTAAGCCCTGCATTTGCACTTGTTTGCATGTAGCACACTGTTGCATAGCAGTGGTTACTGTTGGTGATTATAGACGCAAACATTTTGCTTGTTAATTTTTCCCTTAGCACTTTGCTTGTAGTCCTCTAGAGGCTTTCCTTGGCCCTGCTCTATTGTCAGGTGGAACACTAAACCTAGCCAAAGAGGTACCAAAACACTTCTCACACACTAGCCATTCCTAAGTGCGACCTCCTTTCCTGACCATATAAATTTACCTAACACTATGGACAGAAAATTTCACACAGTTTCTCCAGCCAGTTTGGTTGACATGGGCATCCTGAGGCAGTACAGCAACTGCCTCATGTTAACTGACAACCCTCTACTCTTAGTCCACACAAACCCAACATGTGAGAGATACAACTATATTAACAACCTTGAATCCACGCTCTCTCGCACACCAGTTAGTACATATGACAATGAGTGGGTTGTCAACATGCACAGATCACCTCCTACTCCACCCAAACCCACATCACACATACTTACATATGAGGAGGTTCTCACCAGAGACATACCTAAATACCAGAGACCTTCCAAACACAAGCAGGCTACACATAATACTTCCTCTGCAGAACACAATATACATAATGTTAGCTGTCATACCAGTGTCTCACCTGTCAAGACCTTAAGGCAAATGCAAAACCAAACATATTAGTCATAGATGATTCCATCGTGAGACACACAGATGCCCTCTCCCCAGGCTGGATAAGGAGAAGGTCACAGTCAGCTGTCTGTCAGGTGCCATTTTCCGCCATATCACACATGCACTCAAGTCTCTCAAAAACAGGTACTGTTATGACTCTGCAATAGTCCATGTTGGTGTGAATGACTTGAGATGTACCTCTCTGATCTATAAGATGAGAGACATGAGTGAACTCTTGGACTATGTGTCTCAGGCAAGTATATCCCTAGCCTTAAGCAGCGTTTTACTTTCACCTAGGATGATGCCTCAATACAAACAGCAAATGATTGACTTCAATAATTGGCTTAGTTTCTGGTGTCATTCTAAGGGGAAACAGTATCTGTCAGCCTGGGATGACATGAGCGACATACCTCGATGCTTTTTGAGAGTTGCTCTTCATCTGCCACCCCTGGGATTTCGGCTACTGGCTAAGGCTCTTACCACCCCCATAGTGTCTTTTTAGGCAGAGTCTAAAGGACAAAATTCCCGATGTACAAACTCCATCTAAAAATAACCTCAAGGCTATGCTGCTGAGTGCTAAGAGTCTTAAAATGAAACTGCACTCACCGGAAGCAGTCCTCACCTTGGAAGATTTAGACATTTGTGCAATCACGGAGACTTGGTTCAAGGCTGTAGAAACACCACAGCCATATCAGGCTACACCTCCTTCCACATGTTCAGACCACAAACAGAAGGTGTGAAAACTAAAGGAGGTGGTGTATCGGGTCTATATTATATTAGCGAAAATCCTGTTAAGCAAATATGAAAACACTGACGTATTGCGCGAACCACGAATATGCCGAATGCACTAAACCGCAAAATTCAAAAAGTCGAATCCCCATAGTCAGCCAACTACAACTCCCACTACATACTGCCTACCCAAACAAAATAAATAAACCACATACATACACTAACCAAAACCCTGCTTCTAACCCTAAAGTAAAGCACCAAAACCCTACTTCTAACCCTACACTAAACCTTGCATACATTACTATCTATGCACTTAACTTAACCTGCACCCTAACCCTAAGGTCCGTAACTATAGCACACTTACCCTACAGAGATATACCAAAACAAAATAAATAAATAATCCACACACATACATTTAACAAAACCCTAATTCTAACCCTGCACTAAACCTTACATACATTACCTATCTATGCACTTACCTTAACCCACACCCTAACCCTAAGGTCCGTAACTATTGCACACTTACCTTAAGGAGCTATACCGCAGACAGGCCAACCATGACACTTCGACATTTCGAATTTTGCGGTTTTGGACATTTGGCATTTCCGTGGTTCACGCAATACGTGTCGCTCTTTTCGTATTCACGTAAAAGGACTTTTGAGCATCTGAATGGAAACCGGTGTATCGATATTCATTAAAGATAAATACACCTCCAAATTGGTTAAACAGTATGATTTCCTGGAGATACTTTAGGAGCAATTAACTGTTGGTAGGACACCTGTTCAAGTCATTGCCAGCTACAGGATCCCCCCATGAATCAGGACATCCACTCTGCCTATTTGGATCTACTTGACTCTATCAAGATACATTCGAACACCCTGGCTTTGGGTGACTTTAACTACTCTTCCATTGACAGGATAAATTACTCATGCTCTAACTCACTTGCCCAAATGTTCCTTGATTTTGTTAACTCAAATGCACTGGACCAACTGGTTGACACCCCCACAAGGGGTGCCAACATCCTGTATCTGGTGCTTACCAATATGGGGACTACAGTAGCAACCCTGCTTTGAGGTCTTGCCTAGTGAGATCTGACTACAAATCAGTCTCATTTGGAGTAACTATCACACCTCATGCCCCCAGCAGCAACTAAACTAAAAAACTTCGCCAAAGCAGATTATAACCTCTTACAGGATGGTATAAATAGCTTTGCTGCACCTCCCCCCTCAGATGGAACTGGCAACTATGCCGAGTTCTACCGTTATGCTTTATACAAACACCTATATAACTGCATTGACAAGCTGCTCAAAGAAGAGCAAACCTGCCTGGTGGACAACTGCCTTTAACATGCTTTACAATAAGAGAACAAAATTGCTGTCTAAGAATAAGAAGGAGCGAGCCCTAAAATAGAAACACTCCCTCCTCAGCTTACACAAGCAAATAAGATTTCTTGTGAAGTCCTTCAAAGCAAATATGTCCAAATTAGCTTCCTCAATTAAGGACAACCACAAGGTGTTCTTTAGTTACATCACAACATAAAAGGAAAGGCCCAGATTTGTGCTGAACTGGTAGTTAATGATACCACATATACTGAGCTAATACATAGCTAACCTGTTAACTGACAGGGTCTGTCAAAACTTCACCCCCATGTCCCCGCCACATGTACCCTATGACATTCCTACCACCTGTCCTCTACCCTGTATTTCTAAAGAGCAGGTCATAAATGCCGCTCTAAGGCCAAAAACACAGCACCTATGGGACCTGATAACATCCCAGGTTGCGTCTTACATGGGCTCAAACAAGAATTAGCAACACCACTGGGCATTCTGTTCAGTCATAGTCTAAGCTCCATCTTCATCCCAGCTGAATGGAAAATGTGGAAAATGGCCACCGTTATCCCCTTGCACAAAGGTGGTGCTTCCACTGACCCTCAGAATTAAAGACCTAATAGCCTGCCTAGTCTTATCTGCAAGACCATGGAGCAAATCATTATGGTCCTTATCAACAAAGATATAGGTAATCTCCAAACACTTGACCCTACTCAGTTTGGATTTTTCAAAGGGAAATCATGTCTGTTAAAACTGGTGGATTTCTTTGAGACAGTCACCAAGGCCCTGGATGAGGGGAAATCTATGCATACAGCCTATCTAGACTTAGCCAAGACTTTTGACACTATCCCCCACTTAATCATCATTGACAAACTCACCAAGCTAGGTATCAACCCTTATTTCATTAGATGGGTTGCTAACTGGCTCGCTGATAGAACCCATATAGTCAAAATAGGGGAATCCACATCCAACAGCAGACCTGTAACCAGTGGTGTTCCACAGAGATCACTCCTGGGACCTCTACTGTTTGGAATCTATTTCTCTGAAGTACAAGCTAAAACTAAAGGTCTGTGGCTGACAAAGTTTGCTGATTACTGCAAAGTGGGAGTGGTTATAGACTCTCCAAATTATATAAGAGGTTCTTACACAAACAAATGATTGGTGCCAAAGTCCTGGCCTTAAACTCAGTGCAAAAAAATGTATTATCATCGCTTTCAGCCAGAGCAATGTTCCTGCTAACTACCACATCAATAACAATGCCCTAAATATACACTCAGTGGTGAGAGACCTGAGCACACAGGTTGACAGCAACCTTATCTTTGATCACCATGTTTCCACAGTGGTAAGAAGGGCATTCTATATTGTTCATCTCATAAGTAAGGGCACTGTATCCAGAAAAAAAGAAGTTATAATCTCTGTACTCTTCCCTTATCAGGGAAATAATTGAGTATGATGCCCCTTTTTGTATGTACATTTCCAAGCACATGCAACAATTTGAAAGACCACAAAGGTTCCTCACAAGGAAAATTTAAGGCAGCATCTGTCTTATGTGGATCATCTGAAATCACTGTCACTCTATTCTGTTTCATACAGACTACTCAGAGGCAAACTATGCCTTGCATATAAGGCAATCTTTGACCCTGCTTTATTGGAAATGCTGCATATCTGCAAGTCAGATGGCACACAGGTTACTCTCTGTAAAGACCTTAACCTGGTATGTGACATTAATAGAACCTCCTGGAGGGACATATTTGTCTTCCAGTGGTTACCACACCTTTGAAATGGACTCCCACTTCATGTCAAACAGAGCACCTCACTGGCCCTCTTCAAACGCAATCTGGACAATTGGACGGGTAACCATAAATTGACTATGGGGTTCCACCTGTGTCCATCTTGGACAGGGGCAATTCATGCTGCTTGTTGAAATAAGGGTAGAACTTGGCTAGGCTTGTAAGGGCCCTACAGCCGGCGCTCGGTCATTAGCCTAGAAACTTCCTATGATTGTATATATATATATATATATATATATATATATATATATATTTTTTTTTTCAGTGCAACATCATCATTATATATATATATATATATATATATATATATATATATATATATATATATATATATATATGTTGGATTTTCACTGAAGTGGTCAAATGGTATGATCATTATACTAAAAAAGTCAGCTCAGTTTATCAAAAATCAGCTGATCAAACATTGCCAGATTTTTTCAGTGCGAGATTTTGAACATTGAGGATCAGAGAGTTTACCCTTACGTGACATTAGAGAGATCACAGAGTTGGTATATACAATTTGCAGGAGGTCTGGGGATGCAGGAAGGCTTGCTCCAGTGAAAAAAGATTTTTTTTTTAAATTTCCACTGTTTTCTTGATCAACATTTTTTGAATGGTGCTATCTTGGTTATATGAGGATATATAGGTTTCATAGATTCATAGATTGCTACTAGGCTAACAACCCAGGGGGCCTTTCTAAGCCTAGCCAAGTCTTCCCGAAAGAATAATGATGTCCTGGATCCAAATATGACAATGAAGGTCAGACATTTATAAGCTACTTCTGTCCATAACAGACACGGAGGTGCAAATTTCCCATTCTCATCCATTTGTCTAGGTTGCAAAGCTTCACATGGATGGAAACTCTCTTCCATAGGAGGAGCAGTCTATGGGACAGATACCTGTATCTCTAGCATGTTCTGTTTAAATCACAGACAAAATGCAGATCCCTATATCTTGTATTTCTGGTGCTGTTTCACTTAAGAATATGCAGGAGATTCATAAGTGTGGGGTTAGTGGATGCCTTGTAAGCCAAGCATAGATCACCCATCAGCAATCAATAGGAGACTGAGTGGAGGGAAAGGGCTTTATGACATTCTGCATAAGGCAGGTTTGTTATGCCTTGTTTTCTTTTCGTAAGAAATCTCTGAGGTTGCCCTAGTTGCTGCATATGCCTGGTCAGTTACATACCGAAGGGAGCATTGCATTCTATGATTGGTCTGATAAGGGTGGAATACAGAGGGATAATGACCTCTTTAGATCTAGATGTTATACCATTATTTATAAGATGTGCAACATTAAAGGATTTCCTCACCAATGTGGTCATGCAGTGATCAAAGGTAAGGCTACTGTCTATGTATGTACCCAGATCCACTGGTCTACTCTTGGGGGCATATTATCAACATGGTAATTGCTTGGGATGGCTGACTTCCCAAAGGGTACAATTACGCATTTCTTAGCACTGAGTTAAGACCATAACTTCAGTGTCACTTGTTTATCAGAAATAAGCCATCTTGAAGATGCTAGTGTCTTCAAGGGAGTCAATAACCCCAACCTGCAATCATCTGCAAACTTAGTAAGCATTAAACCTTCAGCATTTGCTTCTATTTCAGAGAAATAGATAAAAAGTAGCAGGCCCAGTACCGATCCCTGCAGGATTGTGCTAGTGACTGGTCTCTTGGTGTAGGTAGCCTAACCTATTTTGACCTCCTGGGTCCTATCAATGAGCCATTTGACTATCCAGTGGGTGATAAAAGGGTTTATACCTAAATTAGTGAGCGTGTCTATAATGCTTGGATGGGTATTGGTGAGGATGAGTAAGCTGTGTGCACAGTCTTGCCTTCATCCAATGCTTTGGTGACCCTCTCAAAAAGTCCACCAGATTTAATAGGCATAACCTTCCTTTAATAAAACTGAACTGTGATGGTTCCAGTGTTTGCAGGTTAACTATGTCCTCATTTATCATGTCTATAATGATTCTTTCCATGGCCTTACATATGAGTCTAGTCAGATTTATCGACCTGTAGTTAACCAGATCAGTGGTTGGCCCATTTTTGTGCAAGGTAATGACTGTAGCCATCTTCCATTCCTTGGCCACAAAACCTGACTGTAGGCTCCAGTTGAAAAGTGATTCAAGTGGACCAGAGAGGTCATGTTTCATACTATTTATTAAGCATGCCAGGATGCTATTGAGGCCCATTGATGCAGTGTGAAATGTACTGATGACCAATTTCCTAGTAATGGTTGGGGAGATTGTGGTATGGGTATGTGGTACTTCCTTTGGACTATCGGGGGGAGGTAAATTTAAGTTGAACCTGTCAGCCAAAAGGTTAGTAATGGCCTCCAATTCAGTGTTATCCCAGCCATTTACAATTAGTTCTGGACATTGCTGTGTGTTTCCCCTGAGGTTATGGACATAGCTGTAGAAAGCTTTGTGATTGTCCTTTGCTTGAGAAGATATTTTTTCTTTAAATATAGCCTTTGAAGTATTAATAATCCTATTAGCTGCTTGTTTAGATTGGTCAGGGTTTTTTTTTTTAGTATGTATGCCTTTGTTCCTCCTATGTTTGGCCAAACTTTTTTTTTTCTTTTGTTGTATAACTGATTGATACTGTGACTCCACCAGGGTGGCTTGTCTTTGAGTTTGTCTTATTCTTTGTAAAAGTGGGCACAGCTCGCTCTATACAGCTATCATGTATGAGCCATGCACTTATATATATATATATATATATATATATATATATATATATATATATATATATATGTTCTGTTATCTATTTGTATATTTATGTAGAAGTTTATGCTATATACCAATGTCTATATTTCTATATCTATACCTGTATATCTATAACTATATTTATATCTAATCTATATCTATCTATCTATCTATCTATCTATCTATCTATCTATCTATCTATCTATCTATCTATATATGTTTACTATTGAAATCTCATAGTGCAGTTAATCAAACGGCATGTGTTTGAAAGGCACTTTTCAAAATGGCATAGTGCCAAACCAAGCTACAACAAATACACAATACTGAATGTGCATTGTAATTCGGTAGCCTGAGTTTGGTATTGTGAGTGGAGATCGCGATACAGTGAGGAACAGGTAATTTACCCATTTCCTCATTGTAGTGTGATTTTGGAGTTGGTATATAGAATTTGCAGAGGCTGCGGGGGGTGCGGGGGGGATTGCCCCTTGCAAAATATTTAAAAAAATGTGACATTGACATGAAAGTCTAACTGTAAGTCACGCTGTATAACTTGGGTGACTGACATCACCAAATGCTATGTTGAATACATCAAATTATGCTGGACAGGTAATTCGGTTTCCCTATTATGCCTTTTAGATGTTATGTACTTCTTCATTTCAGGTCAACATTTTCATCAGCTAATCAATGCATTTTTCACATTTCAATAGTAAACCTATCTATATCTATATCTATCTATATATCTATCTATCTATATATATATATATATATATATATATATATATATATATATATATATATATATATATATATCTACACTCCCTATCAGGAAATACTCCCTATCAAGAACTACTATCCTACAAACTATTTCTCACACTATAACATATCTCCTGAATAGCATTATTTTCCAGATTCCATTCCTTCATTTTATGCTTTGTACTACCAATAGGGAATTCAAAGTTTTGCTATCTATATACCAAGCTTGCTCAAATCAAGCTAAGATACAAAAAATCTACTTGATTGTATATATGCCACTGTATAGAAATTTTCTGTCATTCATGGATTATGTGTTGTCATATAAAGACATGGAGCTCTGATTGTATATATGCCTCTGTACAGAAATTCTTTTGTCATTTGTTGTATTTGAACTGTAATGTTATGGAGCTTTTCTCCCCGGGCCTCCGCTGTAAATGGACCTTGTTCCAGTCGGACTTTCCCAGTAAACAAAGTTGCCAGCCCACCACCCAACCTTCAGCAAAGGCACACCCATTCACACATGTCTTTCGGAGGACACTCAACCACAGGGAGGATATGCAGACTCCAAACAGAAGGCCCCAGACTCACAAAGACCAGCCACATAGACTACATAGATCAGAAGGCACCAGACCCACATAGACCTGCCATAGCTGCACCAGAAAACAACTCTCAGAAGCACGCAAAAACATACTCAGAGGCTCTAAATAAGAACCTGCCTAAACAACAGAGACCTCCGAAGCATACACCCAAGCAACCCCCACCCCACAACAGAAACCAGGTAAGACATACGTCACAACGTCAGTGTGCCAAGCAAAAACAGCCCCTAAGGCTAAATAACACACTAGTAATCGGTGATTCTATCATCAGGCACACAGACGTCCCACTCACTAGACTGAACAGGGAGAAGGTTACCGTAAGCTGCCCATCGGGTGCCAGAATCCGCCACATAACACATGCACTCAGGTCACTCCACAACAAGTACAAATATGACTCTGTCATTGTACATGTTGGTGTAAATGACCTGAGACATACCTCCCTGGACTACATGAAAAGAGACATGGAGTAGCTCTCTGACCATGTAGCCCAGGCTGGTATGACTCTGACTCTGAGTAGCATCCTGCCCTCACCCAAAATGATGCCAGCATATGAAGAAAAATGATCAGTTTCAACAATTGGTTAAACTACTGGTGTCATTCAAAGGGGATCCAGTACTTGTCAGCCTGGGACGACATGCTTGACAAACCACGTTGCTTCGCCAGAGACGGATTGCACCTGTCGTCCCTGGGCTTTCGAATACTGGCCAAGACTCTTGCTGCCCCAATACTGCCTTTTTTAGGCAAGGCTCAAAAGACAAACCCACTTCCATAAACAACAATAATAAACAAAAACTGAAGGTAATGCTGCTCAACACCAGAAGTCAAAACCTCAAAATGCACGCACTCAAGGCTCTCCTTAGTATGGAAGAAATCGACGTATGTGCAGTGACAGAAACCTGGTACAAGGCTCCAGAGAGCACCCCAGCACTATCAGGCTATAACTCCTACCATACCTTTAGGTCCCAAAACCAGGACCGGAACACAAAACGAGGGAGTGTGTCCATATTCATCAAGAACACCCATACCTCCAGGTTAGTAGCACAGCACGCGGAATCTGAGACCATCCAAGTGCAATTGACAGCGGGTAAATTGACTGTTCAATTTATAGCTTGCTACAGATCTCCCACTTTGTCTCAGGACGCTCACGCAGCATTCCTGAGAACATTAGAAAGTATGAAGATTCTACCCAACAACATGCTACTGGGTGACTTCAACTATCCAAACATTGACTGGGAAAACTACTCAAGCTCAAACACCCTAGCCCAATGCTTCCTTGAGTTTATAAACTCAAATTCCCTTGAACAGCTGGTCACCACTCCCACAAGAGGTGAAAACATACTGGTCCTGGTCATCACCAACATGGGGAACCTATGTTCTACACCTGAGGTAAACTCGTCATTGGTAAGATTAGATCACAAATTAATCACACTGGACATCCACATCCCGACCCCCCCCCCCCAGTCAAGGAAATCAAGGTAAAAAATTTCTCTAAAGCCAACTTCACACTCCTCAAGACCGAGGTGGGAAGTTTCAAAGCTCCCAATCAAATGAAAAATGATGACCCATTTGCAGAATCCTTTACAAGTGCATTCTATGAACACCTTCAAGAATGTATAGACCGAGCCATCCCAAGTAAAACCAAGACCAACTCCTCAAAAAAGAGGAAGCCAGTCTGGTGGACCCCGGCCATAAATAAACTTTACAACAGAAGGAGGAAACTCCTGCAAGATAGAACAAAATCCCAAAATAAGAAGGCATCTGTGATTAACATCAGTAAAAAACTGCGCTCCCTCATTAAATCATCCAAGGCCAACGTCGAAAGAAAAATAGCCAATGACTCTCTGAGCTGGGAATTTCTGGTTAAAGGCTTATAGAGCCTGCATAGTTGAACTGTTTCTTACTGAAATTGGTACACCTTGTTTGCTGTAGCATAGACTAGATCCAGGCCTGCTGATTCTAGCTTTATTTGTATGCTGCTTGTTTGTTTGCTTGTTATTTCCCTGAAATGCTAATTCCACCTAAACGCGGCTTTTCAGTGCTTCTGTGGATCCCTAGTGATATCTGCATTGCTTGCTGTACTTATTTCCTTGTTTTACTTGAAAGAAAGTTACTGTTTGTCGTTTTTGCATTTAAGTTACCTGAAACACATTGCATTTAAGTTACCTGGCACTTGCTCACTAAAGCAATTATATAAGTCAGCACTAAAATATTAAAAGCACTACACCCTCACAAACTCCCCTTGAGTACCTCATTCCCCATTGGCCCTTTTTTTTCAATTATAAAGGAATTCCCAGTACTATTCTAGCGTGTCCAAAGGTGAGTTGTCAATCTCCTCTCCGGACCAGCTGGTGAATCTGGGAATCTTGAGGCAATGTTACAACTGCCTCATGTACACAGACAACCCTCTCCTCCTCCCAACAAATTCCAACACATGTGAGAGATGCAACCATATAGCCATACTGCAGGCTAAGCTCTCTCAGCTCAGTACTGGCGAAACCAGTCAGGAGGAGAAGGAAACCACACCCACTACAATTCCAGTCTCACATAGACCTACCACGACAGCAAACCAAACACATAAACACACAAAAACATACTCGGAGGCTCTAAATAAAAATCTGCCTAAGCAGCAGAGACCTCCAAAGCAGACACCCAAGCAACCACTACCCCAAAACAAAACACATGCAACACATAGCTCACAAAGCCAGTGTGCCGAACAGTCACAGCCCTTAAGGCTAAACAACACACCTGATACACTTGTAGTAGGTGACTCTATCATCAGGCACACTGACGTCCTGCTCACCAGGCTGAACAAGGAGAAGGTCATGGTAAGCTGCCTGTCGGGCGCTAGGATCCGTCACATAACACAAGCACTCAGGTCACTCCAAGGCAAGTACAAATATGACTCAGTCATTGTCCATGCTGGTGTGAATGACCTGAGATGTACCTCCCTGGACTACATGAAAAGAGACATAGAGGAGCTCTCTGAGCATGTAGCCCAGGCCGGTATGACCCTGACCTTGAGTAGCATCTTACCCTCACCAAGAATGATGCCACAATATGAAGACAAGATGATCAATTTCAACAATTGGCTTAAGTATTGGTGTCATTCAAAGGGGATCCAATGCCTGTCAGCCTGGGATGACATGCTCGACAAGCCACGATGCTTTGCTAGGGACGGCTTGCACCTGTCACCCCTGGGCTTTCGGATATTGGCAAAGGCTCTTGCTACCCCCATAGTGCCTTTTTTAGGCAAGGCTCAAAAGACAAACCCACCTCCATAGGTATCACAAGGGATAAGAAACTAAGAGTAATGCTACACAATGGCAGAAGTCTAAACCTCAAGATGCACGCACTCGAAACTCTCCTTAGCATGGAGAACATCAATATCTGTGCAGTAACAGAAACCTGGTTCAAGGCTCCCGAGAGCACCCCAGCACTACCAGGTTATACCTCATACCATGCTTTTCAGCCCCAAAATGTGGACCGTACCACAAAAGGAGGGGGAGTATAAATATTCGTCAAAGATACCCACACCTCCAGGTTGGTGGCACAGCACGAAGCATCAGAGACTATCCATGTGCAACTAACAGTGGGTAAAACTGCCTTCCAGTTTATAGCCTGCTACAGACCACCCTCCCAAACCCAGGAACCCCACTCGGCCTTCCTGAGAACACTGGAAAATATGAAGGCCTCTCCAAACACCATTATATTGGGCGACTTCAACTACCCAAACATAGACTGGGAGCATTACTCTAGCTCCAACACCCTAGCCCAAAGGTTCCTAGAATTTATAAACTCAAATGCTATGGAACAACTTGTTACCACTCCCACAAGAGGGGAAACATACTGGACCTGATCATCACCAACATGGGGACTCTATGCTCCAGACCAGAAGTGTATCCCTCACTGGTAAGATCAGACCATAAACTAATCTCACTGGATATTCACATCCGACTCCACCCCCTGCCCTGAAAACCACAGTGAAAAACTTCTCTAAAGCAAATTTCACACTCCTCAAAACCGAGGTGGAATCCTTCAAAGCCCCCGGGCCTGTGGAAAATACGGCCCAGACCGCAGAATCCTTTTTAAATGCATTCTATGAACACCTTCAGGAATGCATGGATCATGCAATCCCAAATAAAACCAAGACCCAATCCTCCAAAGGCAGGCGTCCTGTCTGGTGGACCCCAGCCATAAACAAACTATACAATAGAAGGAGGAAGCTACTACATGATAGAGCAAAATCCCAAAAAGGGAAGGCATCTCTGATCAGTATTAACAAAAAACTACGGGCACTCATAAAATCGTCTAAGGCCAGCTTCGAGAGAAAAATTGCACAGGACACTAAGGATAAACACAAGGCTTTCTTTAGTTATGTTAGGAACCTGGGTGGGAATTCCCAGATATGCTCAGAATTAGTCCAAAATGACAAAAAATACACTGAACCCACAGACATTGCCAACATCCTAGCTGACAGGCTCAGCACAAACTTCTCTCCCCCTCCCTACCAAAAGGGCAAATATTTATCCCAGCAGTGTGCTGCCACCTGACATCTCAGATGCTCAGGTAAGAGCTGCCCTCTCCAAAGCAAAAAACACAGCATCAATGGGACCAGACGGTGTCCCGGGCTCCATCCTACATGAACTCCAAGAAGAGCTAAACCCAAACATAAAACTACTGTTCAATCTCAGCCTTATTACAGGATATGTTCCCAAAGAGTGGCGTACAGCAACAGTGGTCCCTCTCCACAAAGGTGGTGCCTCAACGGATCCTGGAAACTATCGCCCCATAAGCCTGACTAGCTTGGTCTGCAAAGCTATGGAAAGAAACATCATGGACCTCATAAATAAAGATATTGGGGACCTACAGACACTGGATCCTACCCAGTTTGGCTTTGTTAAGGGCAGATCCTGCCTCTTAAACCTGGTTGATTTCTTTGAAACAGTCACCAAGGCCATTGACGAGGGGAAGGTGGTCCACACAGCCTACCTGGACCTCGCAAAAGCCTTCGATACAATACCCCACTCGGGCATTATAGATAAGCTCACCAGCTTAAATATAAACCCCTATGTCACTAGATGGGTTGCAAACTGGCTCAAGGACAGAACCCACATGATTAGAATTGCTGGAGCCATGTCAGACTCCAAACCAGTTACAAGTGGCGTCCCACAAGGCTCAGTCCTGGGACCTCTCTTGTTCGGTATATACTTCTCAGAGGTACAGGCCAACACAGAAGGACTGTGGCTGACTAATTTCGCAGATGACTGCAAACTGGGCACCATTATCGACTCTCCAGCCGACACAAGCATCCTCCAAAAGGGCCTCATAGAAACAGACAACTGGTGCCAGAGCCATGGCCTCAAGCTAATCGCCAAAAAGTGTATAGTCATCCCCTTTGGCAAAAACAAAGTGCCCACAAATTACCACATAGGTGGTAATCCATTAAGTACAGAAGAAGTAATTAGGGACCTGGGGACCCAAGTTTCATAGTTTCATAGTTTCATAGTTTAGTACTAGGCTATCTGCCCTGGGGCATTTATAAGCCTAGCCATAGTGATGTGGCTTTTGCCACCCCTTGAAATGGTACAAAAATGTACAGAATAGATTTAGAATACTGTGCCTCTGTCTAGTAGTGACACAGTGAAGGTCCCCTTATATAATAGAATTAGTTTATAGTTTAATCTCTCATTTGACAACCACGTGGCCAAAGTGGTTAGAAAAACATTTTATATAGCCCACCTAATCATGAAGGGATTCACATCTAGATCAGGGGAGGTCATCGTGCCTCTTTACTCATCCCTCATCAGGACCATAATTGAGTACAATGCCCCTTTCGGGATGTACCTTACCAGACACCTGCAGCAACTGGAAAGACCCCAAAAGTACCTCACTAAGAGGATCATAGGGCTCAAACAGATGCCATATGCTGCCTGGTTAAAGAAACTCCAGCTCTACTCAGTGGCATATCGCCTGCTCAGAGGCGATCTGTGCCTGACATATAAAGCCATGTCCAACCCGGAATTAATGGACATGCTGCACCTCAGAAAATCCAAATCCCATCGAGCTACGCGCTCGAGAGACTTTAACCTCTGCACTGAAATAAATAGGACATGCTGGAGGGACAGATTCATAACCCAGAGGCTCCCTTCACTCTGGAATAAAATCCCAGTCCAGGTTAGGTAGAGTCCCTCATTGACTCTCTTCAAGAGGAATCTTGATGAGTGGATGGGAGATCGTAGGTTTACCCTGGGTATCACTTCTGTGTCACTGTTAGACAGAAGCACAGTATACTAACCTCGAAAAAGGGCATAGCAAAATTAATTTAAAATGGGTGACGAAAGCCAAACACACTCTGGCTAGGCTTATAAATGCCCTAAGGCAGATAGCCTAGTATGAACCTATGAACCTATAACCACAAGGCCTTCTTTAACTATGTCAAGAGTCTAGGGGCAAACTCTCAGATATGCTCCGAGCTAGTGCATAATGGCCATAAATACACTGAACCAACCGACATTGCCAACATCCTGGCTGACAAGTTCAGTGCAAACTTCACCCCTCCCTCTCCACCAAAGGGGCTAGCACCCATCCCAGAAGAATGTGGCGCTCCAGATATCTCAGACACACAAGTAAAGACAGCCCTTGCAAAGGCCAAAAACACAGCATCAGTGGGACCAGATGCTATCCCAGGTTGTGTCTTACACGAGCTTCCAAATGAACGAACTCCCCATCTCAAATCACTATTCAAACTCAGCCTCCCTACAGGCTATGTACCCAAAGAATGGCGTACAGCAACAGTCGTACCACTCCACAAAGGTGGTGCCACAACTGACCCTGGGAACTATCGCCCTATAAGCTTGACTAGCTTGGTCTGCAAAGCCATGGAACACATTATCATGCAGTTCATTAACAGGGACATTGGGAACCTCCAGACACTGGACCCCACCCAGTTCAGCTTTGTTAAAGGCAGATCTTGCCTCCTGAACTTGGTCGACTTCTTCAAAACAGTCACCAAGGCCATAGATGAAGGGAAGGTGGTCCACACAGCATATCTGGACCTCGCTAAGGTGATCGACACCATCCTACACTTAGGAATCATAGACAAACTCACCAGCTTAAATATTAACCCCTATGTCACGAGATGGGTTGCCAATTGGCTCTCAGACAGAACCCACATGGTAAGAGTGGCAGGCGCCATGTCTGACTCTAAACCAGTCGCAAGCGGAGTCCCACAGGGCTCAGTCCCGGGACCCCTCCTGTTCGGTATATATTTCTCCGAAGTACAGGCAAAGGCGGAGGGACTGTGGCTAACCAAGTTCGCAGATGACTGTAAATTGGGTGCAATAATTGACTCTCCAGCTCACACAGACATCCTGCAAAGGGGTCTCACAGAGACAAACACCTGGTGTCAAAGTCACGGCCTCAAGCTAAATGCCAAAAAATGCATAGTAATCCCATTTGGGAAAAACAAAGTACCTACAAACTACCACATAGATGGGAATCCACTAAGTACAGAAGAAGTAATTAGGGACCTGGGTACCTAAGTAGATAGCATGCTCTCCTTTGATAACCACATAGCCAAAACGGTCAGGAAATCGTTCTATGTGGCACACCTGATCACAAAGGGTTTCTCATCCAGATCCAAGGAGGTGATTGTGCCCCTTTACTCCTCACTCATTATGCCCATAATAGAGTACAATACCCCATTTGGGATGTACCTCACTAGACACCTGCAACAACTAGAAAGACCACAGAAGTACCTCACTAAGAGGATTAAGGGCCTTAAACAATTACCCTATGAAGCATGACTAAAAAAGCTCCAGCTCTTCTCAGTCGCTTACCGTCTTCTCAGAGGTGACCTATGTCTGACCTATAGGGCCATGTCAAACTCTAAACTAATGGACATGCTTCACCTCAAAAAAAATGAGATCCCTCAGAATCACTTGTTCTAGAGACTTGAACCTATGTACAATAATAAACAGGACATGCTGGAGGGATAGATTCCTGTCCCAGCGACTCCCCTCACTCTGGAATAGAATCCCATATTCGACAGAGCTCCTCTCTGACCTTTTTCAAGAGAAATCTTGATGAGTGGATGGGTAATCGTAAGTTCTACCCTGGGATCACTTCAGGAGCCCTGTTGACAGAGGCCCAGGTTACTAATCTAATGGGGAGGCGGAAGCCATCACTCTGTGGCTAGGCTTATAAATGCCCATGGGCAGATAGCCTAGTACGTACCTATGAACCACTCCAGCCGAGAATCAAACAGGTGAACCTCTTGCTGTGAGGCAACAATGCTACTGCTGTATCACCACGACTTGTGCTTGGTAACACAGCAGCAAATCGTCAAAGAGAAAAGCTGCACTCAGAAGTGTTTAACAAAACTTTTTTAATAGTCTGCAGGTAGGCTACACTAATAAACCAGTTTTGTTTACACTCCTTCAGTATCTGAAAAATCTTGAGGAAGAAAACTTAAGTAAAATATGTATAAAATCATATGACAAAAAACATAACTGAAATGGATGTAAAATCACATTAACATAAAATACTGACAGAATCAGCCTTTCAGTTTTAAACTTCTAAGTATAACACATTAACAAAAATATTATATAAAAATCAGCAGAAGTGCAAATACGTGATAAATATATGGTATGAATATAATGTCTGAAAAAAAATGTAGTAAAACACTTGGAGAGAAAGGAGATTTAAACTTTCTGGTATAACTTGTCAAAAACAGCAGAAAAAAATATGTCATGAATATAACTTTTGAAAAACTCGGACTTATGAAAAAAAATAATGGAGGAGAGAGGGAAGAAATGGAAGAGGAGAAGAAGGAAAAGAAAAAAAAGAGGTTCCCTGGTTCATTTCTTGGTAGGGATGCCTTCTGTGCGGAGTCTGCATGTTCTCCCTGTGTTCCCATGAGTTTCCTCAAGATGCTCCAGTTTTCTACCACATTCTAAAGACATGTATTAGGTGGATTGGACACTCTAAATTGGCCATTGGTGTGAGTGTGCATGTGAGTGTGTGGCGTGGAAGAACTACCATGGCAGGACTAGCCATCTGGTGGTGTTAACCCTGGCTCTAGATGATTGTCACTGTTGAAGAGACACCCCGACCCCATGTGAGAAAATGGGAAAAGGGGCTGTGGATTCGATGGACGGATGGGCATATACACCTTTCAGATTATATTTTAATTGTGTAATTTCTAAATTGATAGTACTGTTCATTTATTCTTGGATGGAATAGAACACCTTCATTAAAAAAAAAAATCCTTATTTGATAGATTTGCCACAACAGTAAGATGGCAGTCCATTATAATAGCATCTTCTTCTTCTTCTTCTTCTTTCGGCTGCTCCCTTTAGGGGTCACCACAGCAGATCACCAGTTTCCATTTCTTCCTGTCCTCTGCAACTTGCTCTGTCACACCAACCACCTGCATGTCCTCTGTCACCACAAATACAAAATGGGAACTGCCATTTTAAAAGTATGTCTTAAAACACTTTTCTGTTTTTACATTGCACATTATGCATATGGACATTTATTCTCTCCTTAACCATTCATTTAGTCTGACCTACACAGAATGATCCACATCTGAATGATACGAGATAAATAACACTTTGGGTAGTTCAAATGATGAAGTGCTTGATATAAAAGCTAAGTGTAGCAATTTCAGTTTTAGTGGGAAAATATGTTTCTGTTAAGCCCAACTGCAATGGACACAGTTTCTACAGTGAAAGCATCTAGTCCTTCATGCTACAATTCTGACCCCATTTTATTCTGTTTCACCAGTTCATCAAGATTTCTACTTTTTCTGTAGCCAAACCTACATTCAAAAGGAATTTATCCAGAAAGCACTGCATTATTACTCATTTGCATAGTTGTAGGAGGTAGATCCCAAATGTATTCATCACATGCATGTCACCTGCAGACACATAGCTAGCTACAGTCAATGGTTGTGCAATTGCTGTGATGTATGCACTTTTCCACTGAACACTTTATCTGGGCCCTACCTCTCATTTGTCCAGATTTTCACAGAATGTCCAGATTTTTCCTTCATATTTTGGTCCATTTATCATAACATTTATATTTTCTGGCAAATCACTGAAAATTGAAGTCACTGAATAATGACACAAATTTGAATTTCAGACTTCATGTCCTTCAGAAAATGCATACTGATACAACTCCTATTATTCTAAAAACCTTCTAAGTTTATAAGATATGAATTAAAATATGTCTCTATTTTTGTGCCTCTGACCCCCCCCCCCCACACCATTAATTTAGGCTTTGTCCAGATTTCTTGAACTAAGAGGTTGAGAGGTATGATCTGGGCATATACCAGCAAACATTATATGTTAATATGCCTCACTAATTATTTTGCGTATAAAACTTAATTAAACAAAAGACTGAGACGTAGATCAATAGCTGGCAACAGTCAATGTATATTTACTTACTTTGATGTAAGGAGTTTTCCGCTGAACACTTTATCTGTGTTCATGACAATAGAATCATCAAACAGTGTATGTTAATGAGCCTCATTAATTATAATGGGTGCAATACTTACACAAAACAAAACTGAGGCTTGTAGATCCTTGGGAGTCTTTGGGAATATTATAGGTTGTGTATGTTTCAGTCAGTGAGTACTTCAGTTGTTATTTCTATTGTCATGTTTGTTTGTGTCTTTCGGCTTTTCCCGGTTAGGGGTTGCCAGAGCAGAAACTCTGGTCTGCTAATGATTGGCAGTTGATTTTTACGTACCGGCTTGCCAGGCCTGATGCACAACCTTCAACGAAGGTACGCCCATTCATGCATGTCTCCATGTAGAAGACGCTCTATCTGAGAATCGAACCGGACAGCGTCTTACTGTGAGGCGACAACACTACTATTTATTCTAAAGTTACCATTGATTGCATAGTGCCATAGAATATTGTTACATTTTCTGAAAGTATCTGCTAGTATCCACTGAACAAAATCTACTTTATTGCTTGTATATGGGCATGCAATACTGTAAGGCAGTGTGCTTACTTGTCTGTAATTCATTTAGAGCATTATGAAGGCATATGCTGTGTGTTTGTAATTCATATATTCTGTAAAATTACATACCTTTTTACCATTTTTGACTGCATTATGACTGTATTGCATGGAAGTCCTTTTCACTATATTTATTTCTGACACCCAGTTTGTCTTATGGACATCCACAAATTGTCTGTAAATGTTTGACAAGTGTACTGTATATCCACAAATATTCACACTTTTGCAGGCATTTTGGGATGCATGTTATGCCAATTCAGTGCTCATGTACTTTGGCTTACATAAATGTCTGCTGTTGTATTGTTGTGCAATCACCAAGCATGGTTTGGCATTCCACTGTGGTTATAATGCCTGTGGTTTATGGATGTAAGTTGTCTAGCAACGCTGCTGACATTTGGTTAAGAGTAAAAGTCTGTGCTGTTTTGTCACTATGACATTTGTATCACAATCTGCATTTAACGGATAGTGCAGTATATAGTACTGGGTGCATAGGTTCATAGGTTCATAGGCTGGTACTAGGCTATCGGCCCTAGGGCCTATACAAGCCTAGCCAAACAATTCCCCGGATAATTCTTCTCACAATATTTACTTCCCTGGACCCCTGTCTAGCAGGATGACTGACATGATCCATGGGGTGAATTTCCTATCTCCCATCCAATCGTCAAGGTTCCTTTTGAAGAGGGCCAAGGAAGCACTCTGCTTGACATGTATGGGCAGTCTATTCCAGAGTGTGGGGAGTCTCTGGGTCAGGAACCTATCCCTCCAGCATGTTTTGTTCATTGTGATGGCAAGGTTTAGATCCCTGGAGCATGTGGCTCTGAGAGATTGGGATTTCTTTAAGTATAGCATGTCCAACAGCTCAGGGTTTGACATGGCCTTGTATGTTAAGCAGAGATAGCCTCTGAGTAGATGATATGCTACAGAGTATAGCTGGAGTCTTTTCAGATGGTCAGCTTAGGGCAACTGCTTTAGGCCTGTGATTCTTTTAGTGAGGTATTTATGTGACCTTTCTAGCTGTTGCAGATGTCTTGTGAGGTACATATCAAACAGGGCATTGTACTCTATAATGGGCCTAATGAGGGATGAGTACAGTGGGACAATAACCTCCTTTTTTCTGGATGAAAAGCCTTAGTGATTAGGTGTGCCACATAGAAGGATTTCCTGACTGTTGTGGTGATGTGGTTATTGAAGGTGAGACCACTGTCCATCTGTGTCCCTAAGTCTCTCATTACACTTTCGGTGTTTAGTGTACTGCCACCTATGTGGTAATTCATTGGTACATGGTTTTTCCCAAAGGGGATAACTATACATTTCTTAGCATTAAGCTTGAGCCCATGGCTCTGGCACCAAGCATCTGTTTCTGTAAGGGCCTTTTGTAGAATATCCACATCATTTGGGGATTCAGTAATGGCTCCCAGTTTGCAGTCATCTGCAAACTTTGTTAGCCAGAGTTCCTTAGTATTGGCCTGTACTTCAGAGAAGGAATGCCAAACAAGAGCAGTCACAGGACTGAACCCTGAGGTACTCCACTTGTCACTTGTCTGGAGCCGGATTTGGATATTTTTACAGTCTGGGTTCTGTCAGTAAGCCAGTTGGCAACCCATCAAGTGATGTAGGGATTTATGCCCAGCTTAGTAAGTTTATCTATGATTCCAGAGTGGGGGATGGTGTTGAAGACCTTGGCAAGATCCAGATAGGCTGTGTGGACTGCCTTATCCTCGTCCACAGCTCTGGAGACTGATTCGAAGAAGTCAGTCAGGTTCAGGAGACAAGATTGGCAATTCATGAACCCAAACTGGATGGGGTCCAGTGTTTGAAGGTTGCCAATGTCTTTGTTTATAAATTCCATGATAATGCGTTCCATGCCCTTGCAGATCAGGCTCGTCAGACTGATGGGATGGTAGTTCCGGAGATCCAAGGTGGATCCCCCCTTGTGGAGTGGGATAACTATAGCTGTGCGCCACTCAGTGGGCACAAAGCCTGAGGTGAGGCATGACACTTAGGCGAGGTGCCAGTTGATTTTGTAGTTCATGTAGTACACAGCCTGGGATGTCATCTGGTCCCATGGATGCTGTATTCTTAGCTTTTGAGAGTGTGGTTTCTACCTGTGTGGCCGTGATTACCGGAATTTGGCAATCTTTTGGTATTGAGATGGGCCCTTTAGGGCCTGAGAGGTGGGTGAAGTTGGCACTAAATCGATCTGCCAGGATATTGGCAATATCCTTGGGATCAGTATATTTAATGCCATTCTGTTGTAGCTCTGTGGTTGTCTTTGTAATCTTTGGAAATTTTATTTTTGTAACTAGCTTTGGAGGATTTTATGAGGGATCTCAGCTTCTTACTGAGGCTAGTATGGGAGTTTTTTGCATCCTGGGATTTTCCTCTTTTCTGCAACAGTTTCTTCCTTCTGTTGTATAGATTGTTTATGGCAGGGGACCACCAGATTGGCTTCTTTTTTTTTTGAGGAGAGCATCTTGGTTCTATTTGGGATGGCACAATTCATGCATGAGTGGATGTGCTCGTACAGTGCCTTAGTATAGGATTCAGCAGTCGAACTTTCAGCTCCTGTCTGCATGGGTACCATGAAGTTTGTCACTTCAGACTTAAGTAGCATAAAGTTGGCTTTGTATATGCTGGTGAGTAATATTTCTGCTTCCTTTTGCAGTGAGTTTATATGTACAGAGTGAAAAAAGCCTTTTTTTAATTGCATGGACAGACTCCACAATGTAGGACACCATTCAAATTTGTATGCTTGCACATTAAGTGAATGATGATTTTGCTGTCCCCTACTGCTGTCATTAGTAATAATAGGTCTTGCATATATATATGTTTGTATTGCGGATGAGTAGATCACATCAGTATAGAAATAACTTCACTGGACCTGAGACTGATGTAGTCACTGATGCTTTTCAGGAAGATGGCAGTAAGGGAGAGAGGGTAGCACAATATGGAACTACAAAAGGGAGGCTGCTGCCTGTGGAGTACATGCTGTTGGTGACCATGGAAGGACCAAGGGCCATCATCATTGTTTGGATATGATGCTATGTGCAGCATTTCATGTACAAAGGTACATACAACAGCATAATGCCACTGGTAGTCCATCAGAAGCAGAGGAATTTATGGCCTAACACAACCAGCAGTGCAGAACATGTAGGATCCTGTGTAGTGACACTGAGGATGGTGTCCCCAGGAGAACAGATATGCTATTTTTCAAAAATCATTCAGCTGATACACCCAGGCAGTTATACAGTTCCTATTTCACATAAAGGAATGCTAATGTTTATTACAACTACGCAGTCTTCCAAAAGTTAAATGATAACAAACAAAATAGTATTGTCCAATGGCAATTCAGCCTGCATAGATTTCCTATGCTGCCTTGCTGGTCACACTTTTCATTACAGGCCCTTTACATGCTAGCAGGTCATCCACCCAACATGCAGGTATGTACACTTTCCTCCAGTTATACTTTTCAGGACTATAAATGTCAGTCAAGTGTGCTCTACTGATATGTAAGTTATATTATGTCAACATGTACAATGTGGTATTATATTTCTGTTTTCATCCATTGTAGATGAGTACTAGGCTAACTGCCCCTGTGGGTTATTTTAAGCCAAGCCATTTATCCCAATGTGAGCATCAAACCATATACCTTGTGTCTATAAGGTAAACACCTTAACCATTATGCCAACCTCCTACTCTTCCACATCCTGCATCCTCCCATGGTTCTCTCACTGACCTGGACAGAGAGTATTTTTGTGGCAGAGGGAAAGGGCACTATCACTGACACACAGGACACTACACTTGGGGTGTGATCATTCAGCCCCATGGTGGACAGTCCATTTGGCCGTAGTGTTTCCTCCAGCTCAGAGGATAGAGACTTGACCAATACAAGGACAGTGGAATGTGAGCTGATGGTCAACATCAAGACCTTAATTAATACTACTTGCAGGCCTCTGAATGTGATGGCAAGAATGGTACCATCATGGTTTGGAGCTGTGTGCCTTTTCCCAGGCACACCACATTTGGGTGCTGCTCAAAAATCAGTACCACAGACCTACTGAGGTCAAGGCAACTCTTACTCAACAATAAGACAGTGTGGCATCTATTGCCCACTCTCTGGAGCAGCTTGTCTCAGCTATCCTTAGTTAGTGTTCAGTACTTCACAGGCCATACATGCCCTGACCAATATAATTTGTATAGCCTCAGTGGGTAGAGTGTTAACTCATTATGCACACCTTCCCTATAGTACTCAGTCATCCAATGTGTCTGTGCTACACAGACAAACAATAAAACAGACCCATGTACCGATATTGACACTGCTAGTATGTCCCATTCCCCACAAGCCACCATCAACAGAGCTTCAGTGGAACTCCATGGGGCTGAGGTTTCCTCATGTGGCAACCACCCAAATATGTGGCATGAGCTGTCAATGTGGTGACCTTGGCCACATTAGTGTTACCATAGCAGATATCCTAGTGTGTACCATAAATATCTTACATAACTTTAAAGAAGATTGCTCAATGGCAGAACATACATAAACACAGATTCATAGATTCATAGACTGTTACTAGGCTAATGACCCACAGGACCATTTTAAGCCTAGCCATGTTTTCCTGAAAGAATACTGATGCCTTATATTCAAGTAGGACATTGAGGGCCAGGCATTTATAAGCTAACTCTGTCCATAAGGGATAATAGGTGACAGGCCTGGTGTAAATTTCCTATTCCCCATCCACTGGTCTAGATTGTGCTTTAACTGGGTAATAGACAAACTCAACTTCACATGGATGGGAAGCCTGTTCCATAGGAATGGCAGTCTCTGGGACACTCTCCAGCATGTTTTGTTTAAGTCACAGACAAAATTCAGGTCCCTAGACATTGAATTTGTGGTACTCTTTGACTTTATAAATATGTAGGAGATTCAAAGTGTGGGGTTTGCAGATGCCTTGTAAGCCAGGCATAGATCACTCCACAGCAATCCATAGAAGACTGAGTAGAGGGAAAGGGCTTTAAGGTGCTCTGCATAAGGCCAGTTTGTAATGCCTTGTATTCTTTTTGTAAGGAACGTCTAAGCTTGCTCTAGTTGCTGCATATGCCTGGTCAGCTACATACCAAAGGAAACATTGTACTCTATGACTGGTCTGATAAGGGCAGAATACAGATACCACAGAATGAGCTAAACAAGTGAGCCTCACCATGCATGCCTGTGCATTCAGTTGTGGTAAACAATAATATCATGTGTGCTAATACTGATTTACAGCTATATGTTAACATCATGCTAGTGTGTACAGCATGTGTAATGAATGCTGCTGGTGTGCACTGTGACCCATTGCTGTTGCAGAGGTTGGTATTGTAGCTGCTCTGCTACTTGCACATATATATCACACATGTGAACAATATACCTGAAAGAAAGGACAAAATACAGTAACAGGCTTTATATAACACATTTGAAAAGTTGAACTTTTGTAAAATAAGACAGAACAAGCAGCACAAACTTGCCCACTGTGGTGTGGTTGGCACAGCAGTCATAATCAACACAGGTTGGGAGACACACTAACAAACACACTAGGATATCTGCTAAGGTAACACTAACAGATATCCTAGAGTGTGTGTGTGTGTGTGTGTGTGTGTGTGTGTGTGTGTGTGTGTGTGTGTGTGTGTGTGTGTGTGTGTGTGTGTATGTGTATGTTAGGATAAGATATCTGCCTTTGTGGTAATATCCATCCCAATCCAGACCCCACAGTACCACCCACACCCATATGCAGTGATATCCACCCTAACCCAGGCCTTGCAGAGCCACCCACCGCCATGGCCACCAGAAAATCACTAAATCTAGTCACAGTTATCATCATTACCATTTGCAATGAAAGAAAAGAAAGAAAATGTCCAAGCAAGGATCTCTCACTACAGACCTGATATAGTAGCAGTCACAGAAACATGGCTCAAACAAAACATAACTGACTCAGAATTCTTACCCTCAGGTTATAGCTTTCTTAAAGCAGATACATTACAAAAGAAGGCTGGTGGCATAGCTGTTCTATGCAGATAGATTACAAAAGAAAGCTGGTGGCTCTTCTATATTCTAATGCATATAGTCTAACTGCCTACTACAACAACCTACCTACATGTTCAAATGCTGAAATTCTTATCATCTTTCTACAATTAAACAAAACTAAAAGCACATGTATCATTGTTATCTCTATCCCCTGAGAACAATATCCACATGCTGGAAAGTATACTATCTTAGCTAATAAATACAATTGCAAATGAGAATCATTCTAGGTGATGTTCATATTAATTGGCAAAACCTTGACTCTGAAGTCCTATCAAATAGCTTTAGGTTATATAGGTTTACGCAATTAATCACAATGTCAACAAGATATAATAAAGCAAATATTCATGGCACCATTCTTGAGTGGATTCTGTCTCTGACCCGATTCTTTAACACCTTTAGTGACACCTTTAGTGACTACGTGCCAGCCGATACCCATAGACCATTTCCGTTTAACCCCAAAGAACATAAGTACAAAGCAACCAGAAATCTTTCTAAGTTTAACCCCTAAGAATTCACTAACATACTAAAAGCCTTTAACGGACAGCTTTACCAACCCTCCACCTAGACAAAGTTGTTAGTGTCTTAAGCACAGCATTCTTGAACACCCTAAATATTCTAACTTCCCCACACTAAAAAAACTAAAGCTAATCATTCTCCATGGCTTTCTAACATAAATAAACATCTAAGGACAGACAGTGATAAATCCTGGGGAGAATGGCTAAAAAATAAAACAGATAGAAACCTACAAATATACAAGCATGTATGAAACAGGTGAAAAATACAGGTAACTAAGGGTAAAAACAATTCTATACCCTCCAGCAGACCAATCATAAACATAAACCTGACCAAGTTTTGGGTCATCTATCAATTCACTTCTCTACCCTGAAGCCAAAAAAGATCTCAACCCATCTCTAGACAACACTTCATTTCAACCAGCTACCATGTTCAACACCCACTTCATTGAGCATATTGTTAACTTAACCTCATGCAATTCTCAACCACCTCTATTCACCTCTACTTACTCTCCATCCCTCTCTATCCCTCTCTTGCCCCCCTCTTGCATCACCAACAAAAAATAGGCTACAGCTATACCACTTTCCTCTAACCATGATAATCCAGCCAAACACGATCTCTATTAGCTCACTTGGTTAAGCAATATGGTAATATAAGTGCTGTTTGTCTGTGTGTGGATTCAAATGTCAGTGTAGTCTCTTTTGGATAAAATCTTAATATGGTTAAGGTGTTGACTACATAAACACGAGGTCCAGGGTTTGATTCTTACCTTTAGGATAGAAAATTTGGCTAAGCTTAAAATTGTCCACCAGGGCAGATAGCCTTCTACTAACTTCTGAACCCACCCGTCTTTATTCTCCAACTTGTTTCTACTACCAATATAAAACAATTCATCCTCAAACTCAAACCGTGTTCCAAGTCTGTAGACAACCACCCACCTGAATATCTCAGACTCACTGCAGATGCCATTGCTTACCCAGTCAGCATCCTCATCAACAGGTCTGTTCTTAAATCTTATGTCCCATCCCAGTTGAAGACAGCATATATAATCCCTATACACAAAAATGGAAATTCTACAGACATAACTAACTTCTGACCCATTAAAGTTCTATTTCCTACTCTCTAAATTCTTAGAAAAACATATACAGAAACAACTGCTTGACCACTTCATACAATATAAAATGCTACCCCCCCAGCTTGACTTTTGTTCATCCCACAGTTCAACTGCATTACGATCCATTATGGACATGGTAAACAAAGCTATAAATGCTAGTACTCTGGTCTCAGCACTATTCCTTTACCTATTCAAGGCTTTTGATACCATCTCCCATTCTCTACTCCTACATCAACTATCACATCACGGACTTACATCCCGCTCTCTCCTCTGGTTCTCAAGTTACCTTACCAGCAGGCAACAATCAATAAAATGTCAAGGTGCTAATTTTCCATATCTGGCTATTATCCCTAGTCTCACACAAGGATCCATCATTGGACCCCTCCTCTATAACATCTTTACAAGCAATCTTCATAACTGTCAGTAAATTCACCTCAAGGCTCCTTTATTGAGTAAGCTGATGACTCATCTATCATCTGCTCAGCCAATACTCTGACACACCTGCAAAAAATAACTCAGGAAGCATTCTCCTCCATTAAGAAATGGCTTACCAATTCCCAACTTATACTAAATCCCCCAAAAAACAAGCTACTTCTTTTCTTCCCTAAGACTCAAGCTCCCAATAATGCCAATTTTAAAATCCTGTTCCACAACAGCACAGAAATAGACTTAGTCACACTCACAAAGCTATTAGGTATGACTATAGATAATAAATTAAAATTTGATCAGCATACATAGAATAACATAAAAAACACACAACACTTGGAATGCTCTACATACATAAACAATTACATTCTGAATCTTTAAAAACTACTCTCGCCAAGAATTTTCTGCCTTCCTCCCTCCTTATGCTGCTCTTGTTCTAACCCACTTACATACCTTTCTTAAACAAAAGCTAGGGTTTTGTTACAATAGCATTGCCAGATTTGCTAGTAATGCTACACACTACTACCATCACTGAACTGCTTTCTCATCTCTTAAATGGCTTAAACATCCTCATCACCGTTCCCATCTACCACTCACCCTGACTCACAACCTGATTTTTAGTCCAGCAGCAAGCCTGGACCTCAGTACCATACTTCACTCTTACCTCCCCGATAGGTCCTTGTAATCTGAGGACAAACAACTTCTAAGCATCTCTAAACCCAATAAAACAACAGGGAAATACTACAGCTCCTACTCTGTTGACAAATACTGGAACACTTTACTCCTTCTCATGAGATCTCAAATCATTTTACTTTCCAGTAGGCACTAAAGGAGATCCTAGCATCCTCCTGGCTCTGCGATTGTACCAACCCTGGTTAAAGCCCATTGTAACTTTAGCCTTCACTCTCCTGTCTTCCTCTTATTTCCCTTATCTACTCAACAAGTATCTCAGCTGAATTTATCATTATATCAGCACTCTATATAACCTTTAACTATAGCTGTTAGTCTATTCCTTGCCTACTTACTATTTCTCTAGAATTAAACCAAGTTGATAACATTATTGCATATTTATTATACATTTTGTCTGCACAAACTATTACTCTACAAGTTTTGACTTTTATCTTATCCTTTAAATGACTTATTTTTATTCTTAAGGGATGTATTTAAGTCACTTATCTGCTTATTTTATTCTTAAGGAATGTTTTTTTTCACTGTTTATCCTACCCTTTGCAATGAAACTAAAGTTTGTCTTGTAATGCATGTAGTTAATGGAGTTTTTTCCCCTGGCCTCTTCTGAAAATGGGTACCAATGACCTAGACTGACCTACCCAGTAAACAAAAGTCAATAAATAAATAAATATGCATATCAGAATCTTACCTGGCCATCATGTTGGCATTCACATGGCTATATAATTATGTGTTCTCTTGTCTTGCCATACATTCCTAAACATACAGAATAGCTTGCTAATCTTTGCTTGTTTCACTGCTGACAAATACATACCACACATCTGTGAAGAACATAATAGACATGCTTAACATGTGTACAGACCCAATATAACTGATACATAAACGACCTTCCTAACTTATAGGATTTGTGCAGTACCATGTGATGCTTTGCAGATGCACATATTAACATGCCACATATACTACATGCTGACTGCGCATGTAAGATGTCCTAATGGAGTGTCTGACCTGCAGAAGTACAGCATTGGAACATTTACAGTACAGGTTCATGGTGACCTGGTTTACTAGCTGGGACATGTTAATATCAGATTTACATTATTTATTGATAGCAGACTGCTCTGATGTGCCCATTCCCCCTCCCCTAGAAACACAGAGACATGCACACACATTTGCAATAGATGCATTTAATGTTTGCCCACTGCTACTATCACTGAACTGATAAAGAACATTTGCCGTTCACACATGGTCAGCACGTCTGCAATAGTTCTTGTATACCTGCTATGCTAGTAATTATTTTCATATAAATACACTGCTGCACAACTGACATCATATGTTGTTGCTATGTGTATCTGCATGGTGTGAACCTGATCTAGAATTCAGTATAACACATATTGTTGCAAATGCATTTAAGTATGATGTTTCCTGTGTGCACACCACATATAATTAATGTGCTTGTCAGGTGTTGTATAGCTTTACAGGCAAATATGGCTATATATCACATGTTGCTCTATGTTCAAGTATATTTATGGCTTGTCAAGACTAAAAGTTATGTGCCAGATGTTGCTGGGTTAACCTGAACCTGTATATATGCCCACAGCCTTTGATGCCTACACCTCATTGGCAACTTATCCGTGTGCTCCTGAGCATCTTGTGCAACCTGTTTCTTCCTGTTTAGATAACTAAATAAAAAAATGGAAAAACAAACAGAACAAATCTTGCAGCCAGAAAAAATGCCGTACTTTTGAAACTAAATTTTATTGTAAGCACTTTCGTCACCTTTCATTAAAGGTTTTCCTTTAATGAAAGGTGACAAAAGTGCTAACAGTAAATTTTAGTTTCAAAAGTACTGCATTTTTTTCTGGCTGCAAGATTTGTCTTCCTGTTTAGATGCCTTGGTTCTTGAGGCAGATCACCTACACCTAGGGCTGACAAGTCACCATGCTTGGATTTTATCATACTGTTCAGCATGGCACACAGTGATCAATTAAACAGCCTTTTTATAGTGCATACTGCAGTGTAGCCCTCCCAGACATATCTGGAGACCCAAATCCAGCTTTCAGTATGCCAAATACTCTCTCAATGGTGTTCCAAGTTGTGATTTAGCCTCTATTAAATGCATCCTCAGCAGGCAAGGATGTGGCTCTTAATGGTGTCCCAAGATAGGGTTAAAGTGGGTAACCACAGTCACTTGTTAGTATGGTGAAGAAAACACATTAGCAATGCACCATCACACAGTACTACAACACACATATACAGATTCTTATATGGTTATACCTACCAAGCAGTAGTCCCAACAAAGATGTCACCATCTGTGAGCATTACCCATAGGGCACTTTTCCACCATATAGCAGCAACAATCTGCCAAGCACACTACCTGACAGCTTATCAAAGTTCACCCCTTCTACTTGTAATGCAGTTCGGCACCTATACCATTAGGGGTTTTCAGTGGTACAGGGGGCTATCAATTGCACAAAACCAACATTTGAAAAAAAAAAAACACAATTTCATGAAATAGTAAACTATTTACAAACCAGTCTAAAACAATATATTGTAATATACGCTCTCTAGATTATTGTCATTTATGAACAGAGGAAGTGGTTCCATCCCTTAACATTATTACCAAAACAATTATCTGAAGTCTGGCAGTATGTTATTTAAAACAAAATGAAATAGAACATGCTGGTAAACTATACCAACCTAATAAATTGCTAAAGCAAATTATGGGCAAATAGAAAACTTGGATAGTGAAATAGCCATTACCTAAATCTGAACATCAATAAGAATAATCCTTGAGGCCCACTTCCTTAAAATCTTATCCCTTATTTTGGAGCGTTTTAAATTAATTTCCTGCTTGCAGAACCCATTCATCAATGAAATCCAGTCTTGTAGCCTGTGGGACTCAAGGTTCTTCCATCTCATAATAATACATTTTTATATATGAATACCAGAACACCTAACAGAGAAAGTTCTTGGATAGACCTTTCATTTATCCTTCAAGGATGCGCTAAATAAGGTTCTGCATTGACCTGCAAGACACTTGTTTGGTACATAGGTGTAACATTCCACCAAAACCATTAGATGGCAGCAAATAACTGATAATTTCCATGAATCACTGTTCTTTGTGGAGATGTCTCAACTGAAAGAAGCAATCAGATGGGAGCAGGTATATATGACACACACGTCAATACTTCATAGCTTGCAAAAGAAAACCTCAGTAATTGAAATATGTTAAAACCTGTGGCTTTTATGTCACAATAGGATTTGTGATGTTCATACTACACTTTGCTTTCATGAAGACCAGAACTAAATAAAGTTTGTAGTGATGTTTCATACAAGACAACTCCTCTTCATTTATTTGTAGCCTTTAGCTACTTTGTATAACTAATCACACTTTTCCACAAATTTGTCTGAAAAACTGATGCCATGAGCTAAGATGGCTGCTTTCTTCACACATACACATAATACCCCAGTCAT
>NC_056726.1:711335576-711458076 GCF_019279795.1 Protopterus annectens
CAGTAGTATCCAACTCTTGCCATACTGGAGTACCTGTTGCCACAGTAATGATTTCATGCTCTGCCTAGGGATGTGTACTGTCCATCACACCATGATCCACAACAGGCACAATCTTCTATTGTAATACAGGCTATACATGTCTGTCATTGCTGACATCTTCCTATACAGGTGGAATGACTGGTGCCTGTTGCCATGTGGGAAATAAAACACTGGTAGCTGAAAAGGGCAAACATTAAGTGCAGAGAACATACATGTGAGAATCAATAGCTGCATGGTTAAAGACATACTATAGAAGGCAGTATAAGTGCACTCACTTCGTCTAAACCAATAGTTCCTAAACATCTACATGTTCTCATGGAATGCACCCACAGTTGTAGGTCATGAGAAAAAATATGCTTTGTGAACCAGCAGCCGCATCCATAAGTAACCAGCAATATCCGAGGTCATAACTCTTTAGAGTCATCTTAGCCTGCTAAGAAAGAAGCTAAGAAAGGAGTTGCAGTAGCAAAGAATAGGGCATCAGAGGCACACTACCAACTTCTGGAAAGAGACTCAATAGGTGACACAAGGAAACTATATCAGGTTGCAAGGCAAAGGCAGAAAGATAAAGAAGACAGTCAGATACCCTTTGTAAGGTGTGCCAGCAACATGCTGCTCACCAGTCCAAAAGCTATCAAGGCAGATGAATGGAGTACTGCCAGCAACTTCTAAATGAAGAAAACTCCATAGAAGCTGTACTGCCCCAGAAACAACCTATGATGAGAGAAGAAGAGGAGCCCACCCTAGAAGAAGTAAGAATACAACTAAGGAAAATGAAGTCAGGGAAAGCAACAGGCTCAGATGAGGTCACAGCATATATGATAAAGATGCTGGGTGAAGTAGGGGTGAAATGGCTCCTGAGGGTACTTATAGCAGTATGGAGAGAAAGACATATCTCAGATGACTGGAGAATTAGCTCATGCCAGTGTACAAGAACAAATGGGACATCCACAACTGTGGGCAGTACAGAGGTAGCAAACTCCTGTCACATTACATGAACGTTCTGGAGAGGGTGATTGATAAAAAGATACGCAGGGTAGTAGAAAGTAAGATGGGAGATGAGCAGTCTGGATTCATATCAGAATGCAGCACAACTGACCTGATGTTTGTAGTGAGACAGATAGTTGAGAAGAAGGTAGACATGAGGAAAGAGTCCAACTGGGTATTCTTAGACTTGGAGAAAGCATATGACAAGGTCCCAAGAAAGCTGATTTGGACAGTACTGTGGTGGTTTGAAGTACTAGAAACATTGGCAAAATTAGTGCGGGCTATGTACAAAGACCCAATGACTCAAGTATAAACAGTGATCGATCTCACAGAGGAGTTCACAGTGGTAGTGGGGGTACATCAGGGTTCAGCTTTGAGCCCATTGCTGTTCATACTGGTGATGGACTACATTAGCAAACAGGTCAGAAGGGACAGAGCAACAAAGCTGCTGTAGGACTCTGAGCAAGTATTTCAGCAAAGGATAGGAGAACTGAATGCAAAACTGAAGGCACATGGGATGTAATTAAGTACAGATCAGACAGTGGTAATGGCAGCAAATTAGGGAAATCAGAAGACACTAAGAATTGAGATAGAAGGGAAGATAGTGGAACAGGTTAATAGCTTCAAGTATCTGGGAGAGGTGGTTGACGAGAAAAGAAGTCTGAATGAAGAGGTCAAAGCTGGAATCAGAGGGGCTGAAGCTAACTGGCATAAGAGTGTTAGTTGTAGTGTATGACAGAAGAATGCTAAAGAAACTGAAAAGTAAGGTGTACAAAACAGTGATACAACCAGTACTACTTTATGGTACAGAAATCTGGGCAGTAAAGGCAGAAAAGATGAGGAAAATAGAGGTGATGGAAATGAAGTGCCTGATAAGGGTAGTAGGATGCACACTGTGGGACAGATGAAGAAATGAGGACATAAGAGCAGAAGCCAAAGTAGCTCCAATTGCAGAAAAGATCAACAAGAACAGATTATGATGGTTTGGGCACATGCAGAAAAGCAGAAGACACCTGGCAAATAAGATTTGGAACAGTTAGGAAGAAGGTAAGAGTAAATGAGGGCATCCAGCAAAAAGGTGGATGGATTATGTGAGAGAAGATCTGAAACAGTCAGGCATGAGTGCTGAAGAAGGCAGGAGCATAGCATTGAACAGAGAGAGATGGCGACAGTTAACATAACACCCTGGCCCAATGTAGAAAATGGGAAAAAGGGGGTTGATGATGATGATGATTAGCCTAAACAGGAGAGCAAATGGTGATCTGTTGAAGCTAGATAATATAAAATTTACTAACACTTTGCAAATGGTGCTAGTGGGGGCAGTGTCTCACACACACACACACACACACACACACACACACACACACACACACACACACACACACACACACACACACACACACACACAAAACAAGTATAAATCCAAAAAGGGATAAGACCACATGATTACAGTAACATGTTTATACACTTACTGTAGAGTATGAATACTAGCAGCACTATAATACTGAGCTGTGCATTGCCACCATAGCATATCAGTATGCCATGCTGGCATTGCATAGAACATACTGGTACAGATGTATATCTGCATAGGTCTGTCCAGGTATGGGCATCACTTATCACACAACTATGAGACTGCATGATGGCCAGTGTCAAATGCTGCAGAATCTAGCATTTCTGACATTACCTGCTTGACAGTAACCACGAGTCACTCATAACTGATGCAGAGCCCGTAGTCAGAAAGATGGGAGACACAAAGAAACAAAGTGGAAGATGACAGAAAAGAAGGAGGTGAAAAAAGTTGGGGAAGAACATCTGGATACATCATATAATTTTGTAACTGTCTGCTAACCCTTCCACAGGTTGCATGATCCTGGTGTGCATTTTTTTTATGACATTAATATCTGTAGGTTTTTAGCTCTTACTTCCTTACTCTAAGGTGCAGCAATCTCAACTTTAGCAAATGTATGTAGCAGGAATGCAAAGATACAGGGAGTGAGACTCAGCCCTTAGAAAAACACATTAATAGTGTAACAATGCATTCTGAAAATTCACTTTGTTCTTTAATCTCAGTTTATATTTCATGCATTTGGGACCTATAATTTTGGGGTCTGGATTTACGACAGATGTCCAATATTCACAGCTCTTCTCTTTGCTTTGTAGTGCTGTTTCATTCCATGCAGTTTATATAACTCTTGGCCCAATGTTGCATTAAAGTTTACTTCAGCTAGTTATACTCTGTCATCTCCTCTGCTCTCCCATTTTAACATACCTAATAAAACATACCTTTATGAAAATAATAGTAACTTAAATGGGATTCCATTTTGACATCAGAGTGGGTGTACCAGGAGGGGGGGATTCACTGAAAAAATCATATGTATACTGTGCAGTGGTGCAGCGGTTGCATTCTCTGGGGTGCCTTCTGTGCGGAGTCTGCATGTCCTCCCTGCATTCATATGGGTTTCCTCCAGGTGCTCCAGTTTCCTCCCATGTTACAAAGACATGTCTGAAGCATTTCTCCCTGGGCCTCCACTAAAAATTGGTTTTGTTCCTAGTCGAACTTTCCCGGTTAATAGATAAAAAAAAAAAATATATATATATATATATATATATATATATATATATATATATATATATATAGAGAGAGAGAGAGAGAGACATCTAACCCCTTTCTCACATTTTTGCACCTGGGCTGGGGGGGGGGTGACACTTGAATAGTGACAATCATCTAGAGTCAATGCTCACAACGCTGGCAGTATGCATGTGTGTGTATATATATATATATATATATATATATATATATATATATATATATATATATACAGTATTGTAAGTATAAAAGCAGAGAAACTTTGTCCTTAAAATAATGAGGATTTAATTAAATCAGAAAACAAAATAACTGTTCAGTGGCACAAGCTCTTCTTCTTCAGGATATGAAAAAAAACAGTAACATACAAAGTCTGCTGCCTCTCATACCAGTTAGGTTTAGTCCAAAAATAAATTCAGGTAGCTTCCTTCTAGCTGGATTCTTCAGAAGAATATTTCCACCTCTAAGGCACTTTCAAGTAGTCTTTTCTCTTCCATAACACATTTCCCAAAATTTTTTGTACAGCCACAAAACTCTGCCTGCAGTGATAGGCCGATTTTCTTTTTTTAGGAGCATAAAAATATTTTCTGTTCAGCAATACTTATAACCATATTTACAAATCATTATTTTGAGCACATCATATCATAATACTATATGCAGTATCAGTTACATGACATCAATTTTCCTAAAAGATAAAACCTACCACACTATGTTACATTCACCCCCCCCCCCCCTTGCATAAAACTCTTGTTTCCGGCTTATACAACAAGTTGCAGGCCCTAGATATATACTATCTGCATTGTGTGGGATGACCCTAACTGATGTTTGACAATGAACTTGAAAGGGTGTAGTGAAAGTGCCAGCTGACAGTTTGTAATGTTCACATCTATTTGTTTGTGTAGCCACAGTAGGGTGACATGGTCTGTGATCAATGTAAGGCCCCTACCCAGGAGACACTACTTTGGTGATGATCACAACCACTTGATTGTCATGTTCTCCCTCTCATTGTGGAATAGCTGGTCTAAACTCTGCTTAGCTTGAAACTTAAAAAGCATGTAGTATGTTCTTCTACTGTATAAGCACTGTACCTAGGCCTATCTCTGATGCATCAGTATAAACTAGGAAAGGTTTACTGGAATTGGGGAATGGCAAAAGAGCCTCTGAACATAATGCTTCCTACAACTTAAAAAAAATCTGTCTCTAGTGTCTATTTTTCTTTAAAGGGCATTTTCCCCTTTGACAAATCTGACTGAGGGCACATTACAGATGCAAAAATAGGGTAGACATTTCTGACAGTACTCAGTTAACCACAAGAATGTTCTCACTTGTCTTAGTTTCTAGTACTGGACAATTTCTCAGTGCTTCTAGCTTTTCCCTCTGGGAACTTATAATTCACCTTTACATTTCACAGATGCAGTAGTGTACCTATGGTGGAGTAAAAGGGGCAACAGCACCATCTGCAAACTGTTAGGTCTGGGGCCATCTGATCCTGATAACTCTTTAGTGCATATTAGCTTTTAAAAGCCAATATTGCATTTGTGATCCAACCAAAGTGCTGTAGTGCTCCAAATGCTTGCATTTATAGCAGGATGTTTGCAACAGTTTAAATAAATAAAACAAAAGATTTTCTTTCTTTTTTTCAACTAAATCCCAAGGGTTTTGGTGCTTCACGAATGGTATAAACTGTAGCAACTGCTTTCCAAAAATGCAGGTTGCTACAGTTTAAAAGAAGAAAATGATTTCTTTCTTTCTTTCTTGCTTTTTTAATGAAACCTGAGCACAGTAGTGCTCTATGTATGGTGTAAACAGTAGATGCCTAAAGTTTAAACAGAACGTTTTTTTCTTTTAAATTGTTTCACATTTGAGGATGGAGTGTTGGGGGTAGTAGGGTACAGAAACAGGATATGATTGGTTCCTGCATTTCAGGAGCACAACGAGATATCTGATTTTTTTTTCTTTTGCTCTTTACTCTGTTATGTTGAGGGACAACATATCGAGGAATGCTCCAAGCAATAGATGAGCCAGCTACACCTCTGCACAGGTGTAATATGTTACCTCTGTCATATTTATCCTTCTGCTAGAGGCATTGGCTCTCAACCTGGCTTTTCTTAGCTTGATGAGAAATCCAGTCATCAGAATATGTCATAGGATCACAGGATAGAAGCCATCAGATCAGAGGCCAAGTATACCTTGCTAGGAATAAAAAAAAAGAGTGACAGTAAGGGCGAATCAATAAAACCCAAAGGACGACTGTAATCCACTCCAAGCCAATTTAATAGGCACACCAACACAAAACATTAACGCCAAACAAATTTGTTTTCGTTTAGAAAACTTTGTCAGATGTGGGATGATGGTTAACGAACAACTTAAATACCTCCCCTAATTAAAAAAGTGTGCTTTCTATTAAGTAATTAAGTTTTTCTTTAAAAAGCTTTAAAAACTTATATATATATATATATATATATATATATATATATATATATATATATATATATATAAAATAACAAAGGATGTTCAAAACCAATTCAACGTACATTTTATAAATAAAAATGAAATGCTTTACAAAATGGCATTAATTAAAACTTTTATCCCCTAATTCTTATATAAATACAGATGTGAATACATTTGTAAATTGAGAACCATGTAAAATACAGAGAAAACTGCAAAATATGTAGGACACTAGCACTCTCTTGTGGCTATTCATATAAAATGCCTTATAAAATCATGACAAAATGTATGTAAGAAGACCTGAAAAAATCTTAGTATGCAATCTCTATTTGAACATTGAAATCCAACTTTATACAAGGAATGCTAATCAATAGGTTAAAAAATTGATAAAGGTGATAAAAAATACTTAAACAATGTAACTAAAGAAAAACGAAGGGGAAAAAAACAGTCTGAAACCTCACTTGAATATACTTAATTTTACAATTTGGCTGATCGAAGTTTGAGCAAGGGCATTAATGAAATATTTTCATTGAGACTGGGCGGCTTGTTTGCCTCCAATGTGACCTGCCATCACAACTCTCTATACTCAATTGTCTCTTCCCATAGCCCTCCTCTCACATCAATGTCACCCCTTCTATAACTTGTAAAAAGACTCCAAACTAATAAACAGAAAATGAACCAGTAGTTAACCCGGACTGCCAACAAACACTGGAACTGCTTTCCCAATAGATGCCTTTAAAGTTGAATCACCCAAAATACCACTGGTTGACAAAGAAATACAGGTTTATTTAAGCGCTTTTCGTTTGTCTCATAGACAAACTTCTTCAGAACTACAGACATAGAATGCATTGTGCTTAAATAACAAGTTGTAACTTAATTAACCTTAATTGATCATTAGTACAATCAATTTGCTTAAAAGAACACTACCACATTAAAATCAAATCGAAGATTATCCTTAAAATGGAAAAATTAAGTCATTCCAAAAATCTAATGTGTGTAAAAATACTTTTAAATTCCAGAAAAAAAATATTTTTTACTATTAGTCCCTAAAAGGAATCCTAGGATTAAAAATATATACATGAAAAATATGTATAATATATTAAATACATTTAAAATTTTTCTCCTTAGTTCATGTTGCAATAAAAAATAACAAAATAAACTGCTTGAATGTATAACACAGTTTACTATGTTCTTAAGTTAGTCAATCTTAGGACACTAGAGATAGTACAAGCTTCATTTAAACCTGGTAAGTGGTAGGCTTCCAGTCTAATCTGCCATTGTAACTCCTTTTCTAATAATTTTAGTTGAACAGGTCCACCTCTACTGTCTTTGACAACTTGCTCAATGCCTATAAACTTGAACTGGTGGGAAGGGTTATCAATTATATGCTTTGCTAATGCATTTGTTGTTTTTCATTTCCTAATGGCGTATATATGCTCATAAATTCTGTCTTTAAGCCTACGCTCGGTTTTGCCAATATAAAAACCAGTGCAGTTTTGACACTGCGCTAAATATACTAACATATTAGAATTGCAATTAACCCTACATTTTAGATTGAAAACATGCTCATTAACAATGAACTTATTTGATTCAGTAATGAACTTGCACCAATTACAAGCTTGGCATTTAAACATGCCAGGGGACCTGGTTAACAAAGGTTTCTGCTCGAATATTGATTTCAAATTCCTACCCTTTCTGTATGTTACCTTGGGGTATAACCCCATTTTTGATGACACCTCTGGGTCCGCTCTAAACAATTGCCAATTTTTCTTAATGATAGACCACAAAATGGAACTATCAACCGTGAATGTCGTGATAAATCTAGGAAAATCAAATAGTTGCATTGTCAAGGATCCACTAGAATTCGACTCTACAGTGGTAGATGTCGAATTAGGTTGAAGTGTACTCTTCAGTGCAGATAATAGAGGTTCGTAAAATCCAGAAGACCTTTTTGATGATACTTCATTAATGAGATCGTCAATCAACCTAGAGGGGTAACCTCGGCACAAAAACATCCTTTTTAATAAAAGACATTCCTCACCAAAATCGTTGTCTCTGCTTACCATCCTGGCTGCTCTAACCAATTGACCCTTTATTACTGCTCGTTTCTGTAAAAACGAGTGACAGCTAGTAAAGTGCATTAGTGAATTTGAATACGTGGGTTTCCTGTGGATTTGTGCTACAAAACAACTTGCTTCATTGTCTTTAATCAACATGATATCCAAATATGGGATCCTCGTGGTGTTGAATTCAAAGGTAAATTCCAAAAATGAAGCTGTACTGTTCAAGTAGGTTACAAATTCACCTGCTTGAACTTCACTCCCTTTGAATAGTATAAAAATGTCATCTAAAAAGCGAGTGTAGTATACTACATTCACTGAATGACTGGTTTGTTTCAGGACAAATTGGTGCTCCCAGTTGGCCATCACCAAATTTGCCACACTCGCACCACATGGGGAACCCATAGCAACCCCAGTGTTTTGTAGATAAAAGTTCTCACCAAACATGAAGAAGTTCTTTGTTAATATTAAATCCAATAGTTCTCCCACCAAGGAAATATCACGAATACTTGCATTACTTGCTTTGAGCCTATCACTAACCCATTCGATAGCAACATCGTGGGGAATGCTCAGTATATACGTCTTTCACATCAATTGTCAAAAAATTAAGGGAATCCATAAACACCAAGTCATTAATTTTAGACAAGAAAGACCACGAGTCTTTACAAATTTGGCTCTCAAGTTTAACATACTTCTGTAAAATGCTGTCAATTACTTTCACACAAGCATATGATGGAGCCCCCTGCTGTCAATCAAAGGACGCATAGGGGGGTTATTCAAATCCTTATGGATTTTTGGTATGCCAAAGAGGTAAGGAAATCTTGGATACTGTAATGGACATGAAGTTGTATAATTTTTGATCAATCCTCCCCTCTATTAACATTTCCTCAACATTGTCTTTTATAATCCTGTATGCTCTATTCACCTCATTCCTGGAACTTAAAGCGTAAGTGGAAGATTGAAGCAAAGAAGTCATTCTGTCAAAGTAATCATCTTGTTCAAATATAACTGCACCCCCATCCTTATCAGGTTTACACACTCGAACATTAAGTGAACGAAGTTGTTCTAAACATTCATTTTCTAGTTGGTCTACTGGTACATAACTGTGCCTTGATGTGCTTTTAACATTTCTAATGTCCACCTCACAAATCTGTTCGAATGTGGCCAGTAATGGGTGTAATGGTGGGTTAAATGTGCTTGTTACATGCAAACTGCTTTCTCTCTGTAGTTGGACTTCACCCCCATCATTAATTTCAAATTAAGTTTCCTAGTATAAGATTTTATATCTATAACTGATGTAACGATGTTAAAACTTTGGTTGGGAACATAGGTCTGGCCTTTAGATAAAAGGTCAGCCATTTCAGTAGTTATAAGACAATTAGAGAAATTAAACACTTTAAAGTCACCAGATGAATTAGAGCAAATCAGAGGACCTCCGACTGAATTGTCAATGCTTGTGTCATTGTTACTCAAATTAATTGACTCTAAGGAGAATGATGAGCAAAGTAATGTAGATGGAATCTCAATAACCTCGTTCAAGCTTGTGTTTGAGTGCACTTTGTGCCCTGTGTCAGTTGTTATCTGTTGCAACCCCTCTGGTTGTTGTAACTCGACCATTGGCGTTTCTGTTTCAGTCTTAGCCTAAAAATTATTGTTATTGTTATTATGTTCTTCTTGCACACCACTGTTATGACCAATATTACCATTATTTCTATTTTGAATACGTTCACTCCTTCGCAATTCGACAGGAGGAACGTCAATACTATCAGGTGTAGAACCATCTCCAAACTGTTCAGTAGTTGAATAAACTGCATCATTTTCAGCAGCATTGAAAATGTTCCTAAAGTTATTAACCGAAGCCCTAGTTTTGCTTCTCCAAACTTGACTGACTGAAGGACTGGGGTAAGCCAGGCCTTCTCTGTAGGCCATAGTATCTCTGTCAAGTTTTTTAGTTTTAACTGATTTTAACTTAGTTAAATAAGAATCTATGCTGCTGAAAAGCCTAGAGTATTCATAACGATACCTGTCAAACAGAAGATCATGCTTAATTAAATTGTCCAGTTGGGCTGCCACAATATTTAGCTCCTCAATTTGAAAAGTATAATGTTTTATCATTAAATTAAGCAACTCAGCTCCATGCTGATTGACTAAAACAATCAATTCCTTATGGAAAGCAGAGTTAACAACCAATCCTGTTGGATACTGATAGTGCCTTAAACCTTTGGGCAATATCTTGCGGGCCAAACATTCCCTGAAATATGCAATCTCTAATTGTAATTTTTTAATTTTTATTAAAGTACTATCCAACTGCTTGAGATTAATAACAATACTGGGTTTACCAGATACATTGTCAGTGCCAGTTTGTCCTGCTAGTACATTAAAGGAAGGAGGCACAGAAACCCAGTCCGTGAAGACAGGGTAGTTGTTGACAGCGTTACTCACCGCTGACTGTGAATTGAAAATGTTACCGACTGGTAATTCAGTAGTACCCATTGTATTGGAAAAGCCTGGTCTTATATTAGCTCCGTTAGAACCATTAAGTCCACAGAAATGAATCTACGACTGCTTGCCCAGTTCCGTTGTATTCAAACTAGAAGAAGTTGAGATGAGACCCGGTTGGTCCCGTTGAGCAAGTACTCCCAGTTCAGTAGTCCTCCGTTCGGTAGCTGGAATTCTCCTCTGCTCCTCGGTATCAGTGTTGCTCCTCCCTTGTGCATTAGGCTCACGGCAAGCTGGAAAGACGTCAAAAGTGACTTGCGCAGTACCCACTTTAGGAGAGGTTGACGCCAAAATGCACCCTGGTGTACCAGAAGTTATAGGAAATGGTACTATTCCACTTTGAACAGGTGCTATGCCATTTAAACAGTTTCTTATATTAGTTTGGTCACTAAAAGCTGGTAATAAGTTAGTTTTAAAATTGCACAATGGCATGTCGCGTTGCTGTTTTTCAAGAGCATACATACGAACAATCAAAGCATCAATTTTGTTAAGCATAGCATCAAATGATTTGATGCTAACTTGATGCATTTCAAGTTGAATTTGATTACCATTATTAGTGGCTGGTGAACCCGGTCTAAGTAACACGGGGGTGTTGTTCGGGAAGTCACTAACTGGTTCGATTGATTCAGACGCCATAACTTGTAAAAAGACTCCAAACTAATAAACAGAAAACGAACCAGTAGTTAATTCCCACCAGTTCAAGTTTATAGGCATTGAGCAAGTTGTCAAAGACAGTAGAGGTGGACCTGTTCAACTAAAATTATTAGAAAAGGAGTTACAATGGCAGATTAGACTGGAAGCATACCAGTTACCAGGTTTAAATTAAGCTTGTACTATCTCTAGTGTCCTAAGATTGACTAACTTAAGAAGACAGTAAACTGTGTTATACATTCAAGCAGTTTATTTTGTTATTTTTTATTGCAACATGAACTAAGGAGAAAAAATTTAAATGTATTTAATATATTATACATATTTTTTATGAATATATTTTTAATCCTAGGATACCTTTTAGGGACTAATAGTAAAAAGTAATTTTTTTCTTGAATTTAAAAGTATTTTTACACACATTAGATTTTTGGAATTACTTAATTTTTCCATTTTAAGGATAATCTTCGATTTGATTTTAATGTGGTAGTGTTCTTTTAAGCAAATTGATTGTACTAATGATCAATTAAGGTTAATTAAGTTACAACTTGTTATTTAAGCACAATGCATTGTATGTCTGTAGTTCTGAAGAAGTTTGTCTATGAGACAAATGAAAAGCGCTTAAATAAACCTGTATTTCTTTGTCAACCAGTGGTATTTTTGGTGATTCAACTTTAAAGGCATCTATTGGGAAAGCAGTTCCAGTGTTTGTTGGCAGTCCGGGTTAACTACTGGTTCATTTTCTGTTTATTAGTTTGGAGTCTTTTTACAAGTTATGGCGTCTGAATCAATCGAACCAGTTAGTGACTTCCCGCACAACACCCCCGTGTTACTTAGACCGGGTTCACCAGCCACTAATAATGGTAATCAAATTCAACTTGAAATGCATCAAGTTAGCATCAAATCATTTGATGCTATGCTTAACAAAATTGACGCTTTGATTGTTCGTATGGATGCTCTTGAAAAACAGCAACGCAACATGCCATTGTGCAGTTTTAAAACTAACTTATTACCAGCTTTTGGTGACCAAACTAATATAAGAAACTGTTTAAATGGCATAGCACCTGTTCAAAGTGGAATAGTACCATTTCCTATAACTTCTGGTACACCAGGGTGCGTTTTGGCGTCAACCTCTCCTAAAGTGGGTACTGCGCAAGTCACTTTTGACATCTTTCCAGCTTGCCGTGAGCCTAATGCGCAAGGGAGGAGCAACACTGATACCGAGGAGCAGAGGAGAATTCCGGCTACCGAACGGAGGACTACTGAACTGGGAGTACTTGCTCAACGGGACCAACCGGGTCTCATCTCAACTTCTTCTAGTTTGAATACAACGGAACTGGGCAAGCAGTCATAGATTAGTTTCGGTGGACTTAATGGTTCTAACGGAGCTAATATAAGACCAGGCTTTTCCAATACAACGGGTACTACTGAATTACCAGTCGGTGACATTTTCAATTCACAGTCAGCGGTGAGTAATGCTGTCAACAACTACCCTGTCTTCACGGACTGGGTTTCTGTGCCTCCTTCCTTTAATGTACTAGCAGGACAAACTGGCACTGACAATGTATCTGGTGAACCCAGTATTGTTATTAATCTCAAGCAGTTTGATAGTACTTTAATAAAAATTAAAAAAATTACAATTAGAGATTGCATATTTCAGGGAATGTTTGGCCCGCAAGATAGTGCCCAAAGATTTAAGGCACTATCAGTATCCAACAGGATTGGTTATTAACTCTGCTTTCCATAAGGAATTGTTTGTTTTATTCGATCAGCATGGAGCTGAGTTGCTTAATTTAATGATAAAACATTATACTTTTCAAATTGAGGAGCTAAATATTGTGGCAGCCCAACTGGACAATTTAATTAAGCATGATCTTCTGTTTGACAGGTATCGTTATGAATACTCTAGGCTTTTCAGCAGCATAGATTCTTATTTAACTAAGTTAAAATCAGTTAAAACTAAAAAACCTGACAGGGATACTACGACCTACAGAGAAGGCCTGGCTTACCCCAGTCCTTCAGTCAGTCAAGTTTGGAGAAGCAAAACTAGGGCTTTGGTTAATAACTTTAGGAACATTTTCAGTGGTGCTGAAAATGATGCAGTTTATTCAACTACTGAACAGTTTGGAGATGGTTCTACACCTGATAGTATTGACGTTCCTCCTGTCGAATTGCGAAGGAGTGAACGTATTCAAAATAGAAATAATGGTAATATTGGTCATAACAGTGGTGTGCAAGAAGAACATAATAACAATAACAATAATTTTTTAGGCGCAAGACTGAAACAGAAACGCCAATGGTCGAGTTACAACAACCAGAGGGGTTGCAACAGATAACAACTGACACAGGGCACAAAGTGCACTCAAACACAAGCTTGAACGAGGTTATTGAGATTCCATCTACATTACTTTGCTCATCATTCTCCTTAGAGTCAATTAATTTGAGTAACAATGACACAAGCATTGACAATTCAGTCGGAGGTCCTCTGATTTGCTCTAATTCATCTGGTGACTTTAAAGTGTTTAATTTCTCTAATTGTCTTATAACTACTGAAATGGCTGACCTTTTATCTAAAGGCCAGACCTATGTTCCCAACCAAAGTTTTAACATCGTTACATCAGTTATAGATATAAAATCTTATACTAGGAAACTTAATTTGAAATTAATGATGGGGGGGTGAAGTCCAACTACAGAGAGAAAGCAGTTTGCATGTAACAAGCACATTTAACCCACCATTACACCCATTACTGGCCACATTCGAACAGATTTGTGAGGTGGACATTAGAAATGTTAAAAGCACATCAAGGCACAGTTATGTACCAGTAGACCAACTAGAAAATGAATGTTTAGAACAACTTCGTTCACTTAATGTTCGAGTGTGTGAACCTGATAAGGGTGGGGGTGCAGTTATATTTGAACAAGATGATTACTTTGACAGAATGACTTTTTTGCTTCAATCTTCCACTTACGCTTTAAGTTCCAGGAATGAGGTGAATAGAGCATACAGGATTATAAAAGACAATGTTGAGGAAATGTTAATAGAGGGGAGGATTGATCAAACATTATACAACTTCATGTCCATACAGTATCCAAGATTTCCTTACCTCTTTGGCATACCAAAAATCCATAAGGATTTGAATAACCCCCCTATGCATCCTTTGATTGACAGCAGGGGGGCTCCATCATATGCTTGTGCGAAAGTAATTGACAGCATTTTACAGAAGTATGTTAAACTTGAGAGCCAAATTTGTAAAGACTCGTGGTCTTTCTTGTCTAAAATTAATGACTTGGTGTTTATGGATTCCCTTAATTTTTTGACAATTGATGTGAAAGACTTATATACGAGCATTCCCCACGATGTTGCTATCGAATGGGTTAGTGATAGGCTCAAAGCAAGTAATGCAAGTATTTGTGATATTTTCTTGGTGGGAGAACTATTGGATTTAATATTAACAAAGAACTTCTTCATGTTTGGTGAGAACTTTTATCTACAAAACACTGGGGTTGCTATGGGTTCCCCATGTGGTGCGAGTGTGGCAAATTTGGTGATGGCCAACTGGGAGCACCAATTTGTCCTGAAACAAACCAGTTATTCAGTGAATGTAGTATACTACACTCACTTTTTAGATGACATTTTTATACTATTCAAAGGGAGTGAAGTTCAAGCAGGTGAATTTGTAACCTACTTGAACAGTACAACTTCATTTTTGGAATTTACCTTTGAATTCAACACCACGAGGATCCCATATTTGGATATCATGTTGATTAAAGACAATGAAGCAAGTTGTTTTGTAGCACAAATCCACAGGAAACCCACGTATTCAAATTCACTACTGCACTTTACTAGCTGTCACTCATTTTTACAGAAACGAGCAGTAATAAAGGGTCCATTGGTTAGAGCAGCCAGGGTGGTAAGCAGAGACAACGATTTTGATGAGGAATGTCTTTTATTAAAAAAGATGTTTTTGTGCCTAGGTTACCCCTCTAGGTTGATTGACGATCTCATTAATGAAGTATCATCAAAAAGGTCTTCTGGATTTTACGAACCTCTATTATCTGCACTGAAGAGTACACTTCAACCTAATTCAACATCTACCACTGTAGAGTCGAATTCTAGTGTATCCTTGACAACGCAACTATTTGATTTTCCTAGATTTATCACGACATTCACGGTTGATAGTTCCATTTTGTGGTCTATCATTAAGAAAAATTGGCAATTGTTTAGAGCGGACCCAGAGGTGTCATCAAAAATGGGGTATATACCCCAAGGTAACATACAGAAAGGGTAGGAATTTGAAATCAATATTCGAGCAGAAACCTTTGTTAACCAGGTCCCCTGGCATGTTTAAATGCCAAGCTTGTAATTGGTGCAAGTTCATTATTGAATCAAATAAGTTCATTGTTAATGAACATGTTTTCAAACTAAAATGTAGGGTTAATTGCAATTCTAATATGTTAGTATACTTAGCGCAGTGTCAAAACTGCACTGGTTTTTATATTGGCAAAACCGAGCGTAGGCTCAAAGACAGAATTTATGAGCATATATACACCATTAGGAAACGAAAAACAACAAATGCATTAGCAAAGCATATAATTGATAACCCTTCCCACCAGTTCAAGTTTATAGGCATTGAGCAAGTTGTCAAAGATGGTAGAGGTGGACCTGTTCAACTAAAATTATTAGAAAAGGAGTTACAATGGCAGATTAGACTGGAAGCCTACCACTTACCAGGTTTAAATGAAGCTTGTACTATCTCTAGTGTCCTAAGATTGACTAACTTAAGAAGATAGTAAACTGTGTTATACATTCAAGTAGTTTATTTTGTTATTTTTTATTGCAACATGAACTAAGGAGAAAAATTTTAAATGTATTTAATATATTATACATATTTTTTATGTATATATTTTTAATCCTAGGATTCCTTTTAGGGACTAATAGTAAAAAGTATTTTTTTTCTTGAATTTAAAAGTATTTTTACACACATTAGATTTTTGGAATGACTTAATTTTTCCATTTTAAGGATAATCTTCGATTTGATTTTAATGTGATAGTGTTCTTTTAAGCAAATTGATTGTACTAATGATCAATTAAGGTTAATTAAGTTACAACTTGTTATTTAAGCACAATGCATTGTATGTCTGTAGTTCTGAAGAAGTTTGTCTATGAGACAAACGAAAAGCGCTTAAATAAACCTGTATTTCTTTGTCAACCAGTGGTATTTTTGGTGATTCAACTTTAAAGGCATCTATTGGGAAAGCAGTTCCAGTGTTTGTTGGCAGTCCGGGTTAACTACTGGTTCGTTTTCTGTTCACCCCTTCTATGACAAAAAATACAAAATAAGCATTGGGACAGTCTTGTTTATGTTTATGCAAAGCATTAGTCTCGTTTTGTACTTGGATTTCATTCATGTGTTCATAAATCCTCCTTTTCAATTTGCGTTCAGTTTTTCACACATAGAATGCTTGACATAGCCCACACAATGTTAAGTAAACTAGGCCTTTAGAATCACAGTTACTAAATTTCTTTCCTTCAAGGACTATACTCCTACGCTCCAGAAAAATGCTTTCCTTACTTATAATGTATGGACACTGCGGACAATGTCCACATTTGAAACTAGCCTTTCTTTTACTGCTATTTATACCCCTTCTTTAAAATTTGATTCCAAGAGAGTTTTCAAACTATGGGAGTTCTTATAAACCACTTTCAAGTTTCCTTTAGACATTTTTTTCCAAGCCTGTAAAGGCAGAAAATCTATTCCACTCTCTTTCCCTAATTTCTTTGACTAATTTAGAACTGGCATTGAATTCGATAACTAGTGCTCTACCAAAATTTTCATCCAAAGTATCATGTATCCTGTTTTCTTCAGTTAATTTGACACCTAAGATTGGTTTGAATTTCACACCCCTTTCATTCTGAACCTTGCTAGTAATCACCCTCAGACTCTACTACCTTTTTCAAGGAGTGTTACATCTGTACATTTTGGTACAAATTTATGATTATACATCCAGCTCCTCTGCTTTTTATATCTGTCTCATGATCTCATAAGATGTTAAAAATTCCTCAATATCTCATTAATTCTGTCCTGCATAACTGAAATCTATCTTGCACCTCTGTCCATTCTATTCTTTTGTCTCCCTCCTTTAACTGTTCCCAGAAATGTTTCTTTCTCTTTTGGTCACTCCATTTCCTTATCATCCCAAATTTGATGAGGCATGCTTAATAGACTGCCAAACTGGCTCAAGCTTAAACCTTCACAAAAAAAAAAATCTTGCCTTCTTATAACGTCTACCAGCATTTTGAATACCCTTAAATTGAGTCTTCCTTGTTCATTCCTGTATTTCTCTTGGCCCAAATATTTAATCTTTTATTAATTTCTTTATTCCCTCTCTCTTCCCTTTTTACTTCAAATCATACCATGGATTTTCGCAAATAATAGATCTTCGTTAACTTGGCTGCTCTATAATATTGGTATGTACCCAGTGCTGCCAGGCTACTTTCTTCTATTGACAGTCGCAACTTCAGCAATTTGACTCTCGGCTTAGTAAATGTTCCTTAATCTTTCTTGTTAACAACTCCCACTATTTGGATCCAGGGTCAAAACAAAAAGCTTTGGCTGCATAATTAACCAGAGGAACTATAATAGTACTTTCCATTTCCTTATCATATTTTGGATTTTTCCCTTTCATCTCTTCTCATGTTTCATGAGATGACAAGTGTGTGTTTTTCATTAACCAAACTCCTAGATACTTGACCTTATAATGATCCTACAACTGTAGATATTCTTGCACCAAATCATGTGTTGGTTGATAATGAATACAAAGAGCTTTAGTCTTATCTTCATTAAACTTGTATCCTGAGATTTTTGCAAATTCCGTTAATATATTGACGCTTTTGGGGATATCCGTATGGGTCCCTATTAAATTATCGAATGTTTCAAAGTTTGAATGTCATATGGTTGACACCATATGATCGAACTTTGACAAGTTTGAAGGTGAAAGGCAATGGCTTTGTACGCACAGAATGGGAAAATTTCCCTTTTTTGCACTGAAGTGCAGTCTCGAAATTGGTATATTTAAGTAGGGGGGTGTGGGGGGTGCAGGGGTGCTTGCCCCCCTGCGCAGACCGTTAACCCCGTTAAGGTAAGTGTTTTTTTTTTTTACGTTTTTATTATATATTCAAAAATTCAAGTTTCACTCATATGATCTCGAACATATGAGGTTCGAAATTTTGAAGCTTCGAATATATATTATAGACCCTATCCATATTTGGGTTTCTACAATATAAAATCACATTGTCTGCAAACAGACAAATTTTATGTTCTTCCTCATATGACTGCAAACCCTTTATTTCTAGTTTCCTAATTTTTTGTGCTAGAGGTTTGAGATATAACACAAATAACAGTGGTGACAGTGGGCAACCTTGTCACAATTTCCTTTATATCTTTGTCTCAGGTGTCATCCTTGCATTAATTTTTACCAGTGCTTTATAACCCATATACAACTGTTGTACTAAGGTTACAGTCTCCATAGGGAATTTCATGAACTACATTACCTCCCACAGATAGCTCCAACACACTCTAACGAATGCTTTCTCAACATCCAACAGCAGTATTACCAGTTGTTAACCCTCCCTGTATGCTTGATAGTGCATTGCATGAGTTCTAATTATATTCTCAAATGTCTGTTTATACTTAACAAACCTGCATTGGTCTAAATTAATTAGTTACAACTATGCCTCTGCTGGTCTTTCAGCTGGAATACCCACAAAGACTGGATTTATGGTTCAGTGCTGATGTCAGTCTGTAAGACCCTGGCTGTCCTGGGTCCCTCCACTCTTTCAGAATCACCAAGGTTACAGCTTAATGCCAATAAAGTGATACTATTTTAGTTCATAGAGTCTCATTAAACAGATAGTACCAAACTATTGTATATGTCTTTTGTGCTTTTTCTAAATTTCCACTGGAAACACATCACTCCCCAGAGATTTCCCTACCACCAGTCTCACTATTTGCTTTTCTATCTCCTGTACTGATATTGGTCTTACTATTGCTTCTGCTCCCCTTCTGAGTGCTTAACTTAACTTTCATCCTTTCTACTCAGTCATGCTCTTATTTCTTATCTGTATATAACCTGCGATAATAACTTTGAAATACTTGTACTTTCCCTGGGTCAGTAACTAGATTACCTGTTAATGGATTCCTTATAATTAGAAAACTTCACAGCTCTTTCTGCTGCCTTAAATTTGCTGTTAGATATTTCTAGGACTTTGTGGAGTATTTTCATGATATCAGCATTTCAAAATGCTTATGTTCTGTTCCAGTCTTTCTTGCACTAAAGTATTCCAGAGTTTCTCTAGCTCTTATAATTCCTCCTTCTGCTTTGCTTACCATCTAATTTATCCCAGTGTGATTGCAAACCTTTTATCCACTCCATCGTATTCTCCAGTTTCATCTTCTTGTTTTCCCATTCCATTCACTCACTTTGCTGAATTCTTTATCTAACCTCTCTCCTCAGCTTGTCTTACCTTTCTATCAGTTCCACTGGATCCTCTTCTACACTGGTCATTATTTCCTTACACATACTCTGGAGGAGCTCTTTTTTAATCTGTTGGATAATCCAGCCTTGGCTCATCCTTCAGAGTGTTCTGTTAACGCCCTGTCCTAGAACGTTAATTTCTACCCTAATCAGAGCATGATCAGTTAAAGTTATTGGCTGGGTGAACATGTGTTTAAGCGGGTACTTATACTCTCCTGAGAACTATACCTGTCCAGTTGAGAGTTCATTCCATACTGCATGTATATATGTGTATATATGTGTTAGCGCCTGTCTTCGAACAATCATTCTCTGAAATTTTTAAGACCCATACTTTTCATTAATTGCTTCAGCACTTTATCTTCTCTTGCTGTCATCCTGGATCATGGACCCCTTATACATTAACCGCTTCCATTACCATATTCCAGTCTTGTGCCACTAATATGATTCCCTGACTAAATTCAGCAATATCAAGCATTATATTTTGCATTTATTTCACTGTAATTTTGGTGGGAGATGTATATATTCCTTAGTGTAATGCTTCTTTCATGCCATAGCCCCTAAGTCAGCACATATCTGCTCTGTTGTTCAACTTTCTTGTTTAGTGCTTGAAAGGGAGATCCCTTTGCACAGTCAATATTCCGTTTTCCTACTTTCAACTGTTTCCATACAATATACCTCTGTTATTTCCACTTTTAGAAAATTATTACACTCAGTGGAATTTATTAACATTTGCTCCAGTTATTCTAATGTGATTTATGCCCTTCCATTGTTTTAAGGTGATTTGTATTCCACAATACTAGTCAAAGAAACATTACTCTTATATTTGTAAATTCTCAGTGTCCTCTACCACTTAAAACTATTTTGTCCCATACAACCTTGGTGCGCTTTTTCCATTCTCAGGTGACACATATATATTGCTACCTGAATTGCCATTATAATTTGATTTGGTCTGCTAAGCTAACATAAAATATCAATTGCTGTTTTTGATTTTGTTGCATTAATTTTCCAACATCTCCCATCCTCTTTCCTTTGTATGCTATCTACAGCGGTACTGCAAACATATAAACTATACACAGTTTACATGCCCCAACCTAACTACATTTCTTCTTTATAATGTGTCAGAGTGCAATAGCTCTGCTGGCACCCTACCATCCGGGTAATCTCCTGTTTCCCCTTCCCCCCTCACGTGGGCAAAAATCTATTATAAATTCCTTCTGCTTCCCAATCTTTTTTGTTTCTTATTCTTATCTACTTCACTACAGAAGCATTTCCTTGTTAAGTCCTTATTATCAGAGACCCTAATCATAAGATGGCTTGGAATTTAACTCCATCCTTGGTTCCCACATTTTGCTTTGTTTCCATTAGTCCCTCATACTTTGGATAACAGAATTAATGTTCTTATACTCACTCCTTTGAAATTTATGGTCCAGAAAATGATCGTCGCTGATTTGGTCTCCTATATTTCTACTTGTGATGCGTGCAATCTAGTAACTGCACGTCGTCTGCATCACTTCTGCTTTGTCTCTGCCTACAACTAGTTTTGAATCTTTTCCATGTTAAATTACAATGAGCACTTGTTGCTTGACTAAGCTTACATTACTTACCACTTCTTTCACCGACCCACATAATTCTACATATCAATGCAACATGTCCCCTTATTGTATTTACTTGGAGGGAGGCAAGTTAGTTAAAAGGTATTAAATTAGAAATCTCAGGTGTAACCTCCCAAGTTTCCTTTACCCCAGTATATTTCTAGGGAAATTCAGCTTCTTCTCTTCAGTGCCTTAAGTTTCCTTCAATTAAGATGGTATTCCCCTCTTTACCTGAAGAGTTCTCAATATCCTAGCTCAGGAGGCATAGCTCGCTGAATAGTAGTGTCCATTTTGACATGATTCCTTACATCTACCTAACTAACCAAATTGCCACATCAACACTTTCCTAAATTAGGTGGTTGTAATTATCTAAGGCAGTCTATGCCTTCTTACATGCTTATCATGTCTCTTATTGTTATGATATACTAATTGTGCATTCACACAACTTATTCAGAGATGTAATCCTACAGATGTGGCAGTCACAATGACAGTGCACCCCCCCATGTTAAGCAGGTTTTCATGCTCTATAAAAACACAAATAACAGCAATTAAACTGACTAAATGTATAATACTGTAACTATAAACGTATCAAAGGCTGTCAGGTGTCATTAATGTCATTTAATTTTCCTTACTGTCTACAATTACTTGGGGACATCTCCTGATATGGGCTCACCTAACCTCTCACCTCAGCTGGTCTTATATTTCTGTCAGTTCCACTGGATCCTCTTCTGCTTATGAGATGTAACTTAGACAGGATTTGATTGTGAGGCTGCGTGTGTAAATGCAAACATCATCTCACTCCACTGGCCTGCTTTTTAATCATTGCTGGGTAGCCTCATTAACTTTTTAGTATATTTCCTCATCTCTGTCTCTGCCTTTCCATCATTATCTTTTAGAACATTGGTAAGGTTTGGCTGGCCATCTCTCTCTCTGGGGTTCTCTTTCCATGAGTTTGCTCCCCCAGATTCTCTGCCTGCCCCAGTTGACATGGCATCATTGCATGAAATTCTCCAAACTTTTTAATCTCCAACATCACTCTTCATGATCTAGAAAGATTAGTCAAGGAACAAACAACTTTAGCAGCACAGGGTACCAGTCATAATCTTTTACCCAGAGTTCTGCATAATTTAATGTATGGAATTAATTTATTTCACTTCAGTGAGTTCCAAGCGAATAGTCCTGATTAGCAAATACTCCCCCATAAACCAAAAGTCCAGCATTAGAAAAATTATAGAGGCAAGTGGGCATATTTTTTTTTCTGTTTGGGTTGCAGCCAAAGGGTTAGATCCATTTTCTGCTCCTGTTTCCATAATTCTTGACAACCTCAATGGTATTTTGATGACCATCTGAGTTATTCTCCTATGAATTTTAATTGGGCTGCTATTTCTAACACTCGATCAGTCAATTATGGTTCTTGATTGGCAAATCTGAAGGAGTCCAAAGCCTTTTGAGAGGTATTTTTCTGCTTTTACCTCTGTTACATTACCCATTTCCCCCTTGGGGCTTGAATTCATGATCCATTTTAAATGGCAGCTATTACTGGGAAGATAGACTTCCTGGTTGTAACCATGTTAGCTACGAGGATCTTTGAATTGCATAATTTGCTGATCCTGCATATCTGATCTTTTATAAGGACAGAGTTGTGCTTTGATCTAATCCTTCCTTTACCCCTAAACTGGCTACTAAATGTAATTTGGATCAAACTGTTCACTCACCTGTTTTCTTCCTGGACAATTTCAAACACAAGTACCTTTTCATTCCTTATACCTCCTTACTCACCCTTTTTCACTTACTGCCTTACTTCTATCAAACGCTCTTCCCTGACTTTCTCTGTAAATATAACATAAGCCTGTTTTTCCCTCACTTCATATTGCAATTCCTTTTTGTATTAGACTAACTTGGCTTAAATTTCTCTACAAATTGTCTAAAATTTCTCTAAATATTAAATAATTGTCATATAACTTGTTTCATTTCTTAAATGATTTTATATTATGTCTAATTTGTTAAGTATTTAAACTGCATATATTTTATTTTTGAAGATTGTAAAATTATTGTTCTTAAAATGTTTTGTAATAATTTTCAGCTTTTCACCCTGGGCTTCTGCAGAAAATGGGCTTCTACCCAGTTGGACTTTCCCAGTAATCAAATGTCAATAAATAAATAAATCAGGAATATTTGTTACACTTTATAGATACTTGCTGCTATTTAGACAGTACCAAGATCCTTAGAAAGCACTGAATTTGTAGCTCTTTAATTCTTTTGATACTAAATCCTAAGGGCAGAAGGTCTCAAAAGTTAGTGTTGTAAGATAACCAGCAAAGTGCATGAAATTCTGGTATGTTTTGTATAACAAACTATTGGATAATTCTCCTGAAAGCATATTCTGTTAGAACCATGGGTATTTCCATTGAATGTGTGTTTTTTTCCCTAGAATTCTGCTGTGGATTACATTTGTGCTACAGTTACTTGGACTAACCTAAATACCTTGTGTCCTCTGATGTAAAGGATATCGGAACTCTTTCCTCAAGATTACTGAGATGTAACCACTTCTATCTGATATAAAAATGATACAATTACCATAATAACAAAATTGTAGGAATATATCCTTCCTACAGAACAAAAAAAAAAAAAAAAGAACAGCCCATCCTCTACCTTGCTTGGCTATCTTGGTGTTTAGGTTTGGAAAGGGAAAGCTTGAGTGGTGCATTGAGGGATGAGGAGATTCCTACCAGCCTGGAAAAGTTTGAAGTGCTGAATGGTCCTAATGCTCACAGTCATAGGGCTATAAGCTATGGGGGATGAAGTCACTCCAATAATGCTACCATAATTGTAAGTATATCAGCTACTTTTCTGGATAACGTGCAGCCACAATAGAAATATAATGAAGCTGCAAATTTAGATTTTGAGGTGCTATTTCTGAAGATCCACACCACCATTACCACATGATACTGATAGTGCCAAAACAGATAATGTACTAAAATAGCACTGTCTATTGTGGTTTGACTGTTCCTCTGAACTTTAAGATAATGTAGCTATGGTAACATCTGTCATGACAGTATTATATGTAGCCACACGTATATAGATGATGCTACATACCACACAGATTCACTTAAGTGCTGCAGACATGCCTGTCATGTCTGAACATACCTGCAGGTATCTCAGTTATATTTTTCAGCCACTTGCAGAGGTGTCCTTATCTGGGGGTGAGACATACAGGATACATTTGACGATCCTAGTGCATGACGAACATATGCAACTTGTAGATCTCAAGTAACAGGTTTCAAGTTTATTTTAAACACTGGAATTATTAGTAACATCTGCATACAAAAAAACAAACACCTGGACATGCAGATGACTCTAACATGTCAAAAACAGCTGCTGTAATAACAAGTCATATAGAAATACTTCACAGCTCTTTAAAAAAAACAAGTATGCTTTAATTAATAGATGCAAACTAAATGTAGCATTGGACAAAACACTTGAACTTTGCACACACAGATATATTGCACTATTTCCTTTACTGATTTGTCTGGCATTTAATTATTGAAGGTAATTTGCTATCACCTTTCTTAACGTACTGTATTTTATTCATGATTTGTATTAATGTTAGGCTTTTTCTCATAAGCTACAATGCTATCTACTTCACTAGTACTCTGCTAACATCCTATACAGAGGATTATGAAAGGGTCTGCAACTGTAACCATATTATTTCTTGTTTGTGATACAGATGCTAAAAAATTCACCTCAAGAGCGAAGAATGAGAGGAGAATCTTAGCATCCATGTCAAGAACATATAATTAAAGGCTACAGTCAGAAACCTGCTCATAATTCTTTGTAGTGCAATGAGTTTTATCCATTCCATGTACTACTGGTTAAATACAAAAAATAGCACAAACTGTTTTACCAGTAAAGCTCTTAGCAAGCACTGTCAGACAGTAACAGCATGCCTCCCACCTTATTTGTTTATATTTGTGGATGGGACAAAATATTCAAAACCAGGGCAAGTTTTTAAACAATACTGTAATTCATGTAAATTGTTAATAGAATGATGGGTTTTAATCAGTATGCTTTTCTGAACAATAAGAACTATGAAACTGTTTCTGGGATTTTTGACTGGGTGTAATTTTGATCGATTTTTCATAAAATCAAGTTTACGAAGTACAGGGTAAAAATATGAAGGCGCAGTTGAGAGGCATACACAGCAGGCACAAATGAAGCTGTTTTCACTTTCTGCAGCTGTTGCATATTGGCTGGCACTGTTCCTGCTTAGTGCCTGGTGAGAGATCCAATATTAATAGCACTTAGATGCTTAACAATTGTTAAGCACAATGTCTTGCGACAGAGTAGAGCTTCACTAGCTTATTTTTTCTAAGTACTGAAGTGTAATCACAGTCCTCCATGCACTACATTTTATTTATAATTTGTATTAATTTTACTGTTTTTTTTTTATAAGCTACCATACTACCCCATTGTACTTGTATCTTACTTTGCTGGTTTCACATGTTTTGCTTTGTCTGTGGCACACAGTTGTTGCAGAATACCTCCAGTGTTTATCTTGCTCATTTGCACTTAGGGGGATCACCCAAAGGTTTATATAGTGTGTTGCCAACTGGCTGGAGAGCCATGATTCCTGATTAGGTTACCATTTTCCACCTTGCAGTGAAATCGCATGTTGGACCATGAGTATCTTGTTTATCTGTGTCGATGACTCTTATCCAGGGAGGCTATCTCCATCATAGGACAATACTAGGGACCTGTAGTCTATAGATCCCATTTGGGCACTCTGTTAAAATGCAAGATCTACCCATGTGGTGCAGTGGATAGCATTGCTGCCTCACAGCAAGAGGTTCCTCAGATCAATTCTCATCTGGAGAGTCCTTCTGTATGTTGTCTGCATGTCCTCCCTATGTTCATGTGAGTTTCTTCTAAATGCTCCAGTTTCCTCCCACATTCCAAAGATATGCAGCAGGTGGATTGCACAGTCTAAATTTACCATAGGTGCGAGTGTGTGGTGTGGAAGAACAACCGTAGCAGAGCTAGCCACCCCTGCAGTTTAAACTTTGTCTCTAGATGATTGTCACTGCTAGTGACATCCCAACCCCATGTGCATAAATGGGAAAAAGGGGTTGTGGATGGATGGATGGATGGATGGATGGCTGGATGGATGGATCCAGCCATAAGATTGCAATTCTTTCTCGCCCATTGCATGACATTAATTTAGCATTACATACATCTTATTGCCTCTCAAGCAATCAGCACCTTGGGATTGACAGCACTGGGAGGGATAGTCCCTTTATTCAAAATGGAGATCAGTCTGCCCCAGGTTGTTTGTAGAGGCATAGACACCTTTCAGTATTTTCAGCATTTCATGGAGGCAGAAGTGAATTGTAGAATTTTTGTCTACCCCCTTTTTTTTTTTTTGTTGAAATTCTTGCCAGTTGCTTAAGTGTCTGTGTACCAGAACTGTTTAGTTTTTGGAGTTTTCAACATTGGTCCAATGTTCTGCCACTGTATTGACATTTGCAGATTAAAAGCCCAATAAAGTCTCTAAACTACACATGTGCAGGCTTTCTAGGTTCCATTTGGAAAATTCCCTATTGATATAACGACTGCAATTGCAAATTATTTTCTGCAAAATACAGAAGGCTATTCTTATTGCATTACGAGGTTGGATCTCTCTTGCAGATGTTATTTTAATTTTTTTAAACGCTGTATGCCTGTACAGAGCAAAAATGTCTAACTTTCCTTTAAAAGCACACTTTAGACTGCTTTTAATTACTAACAAACTGCATTCTGTCATACTGATAAAAAGCAGTTTCTTAATCATGCACTGTCCTTCATTAGACGAGGATAGCTAATGTCACATCCTGTATCTTTATTGTTAATAGCTTTTTATATGTACAGCAGAAATAAGGGAATAGAAAAAATGCCACTCCCTGTATTGTAGATGCAATATTTCTAGGTGTGACACATAGCACATATGCTGATTTTCAAGGCATCTATTAAAATGACTCTGGCACAAACTTTCAAACACTGAACTAAAAAGTTTGCAGTGTCTGTTGTGTACAAAACTGAGTGACTAGACTCCTCATTGGAGCTTATATATGTACCATTAGATACACCCTTATTACTCTCTGCTATGCTGCATTTACTGAGCGAACTTTGAGCATAGAATCACATTTAAAGTTCTTGTGATGGAGTTCAAAGCATGATCAGATTCAGAGCTTCTCCTGTTTAAGGAGCATTTTGGTGTTTTTTCAACCCTCTTGGAGCGTTTGTTGAGCTGATGTGGGGCTGCTTATAATTCCCATGTTTAGGTTCATGTCATTTAGGTTTAAGTCCTTTTTCTTTTGTGCCATGGGCCTATGAGATTCACTGCTGTGCCATCTGCCCGATGAACATCAGAATTCTACTTAAAAATGTGCTTTAATATGCACCTCTTCCATGAGGCTTTTTTACACATTGCTCTTTCTATGGTTATTGATTTATATTTTATTTGTATTGTTTGCAATCTTCTTAGTTTTATATGCAAGGAAATAAAGTTGATTGATTGACTTACTTAAGGTAAACTTATTGCAGATATTTAACATTTTAGGCTATAAACTGTAATTTAGTTTTAATGTAATTGTAGTACATTTGATCTTTCATAAATAGTTTCATATTTTTTACGTCACACATTTACGTTAGCATACCAATGGCTGCAAAAGCAGCAAAATGGTTGTATCCTTTTCATTGTATTTTACTTCCTCAGACCTGTGGAGTTAGTAAGGGTCTTATAGCATGACTTGCATTATGATCATGGTGACCTTGTGTATACCCCTGTCCAAAGTAGAACTTTATAAATTTTTCTGTTAAAGTGGAAGGAATGTATTTGCTTATTTCCTGGATTAGAGGTATTCACTATGTTAAGAAGATGCAAGTTGCATGTAGTTATAGTTTCTCTCACTTTCTGAGTCTTAAGATCCCAAAATATATAATTCAGTTATACAAAGCTCTGTGGACACTAGTGGGTGATTAATACTATAATTAACAAAGTTATGTTGAACCAAGCCAGTAGCACAGAGCTGCAGAGATCAGCACTGATACCTTGCAGAATTTCTGGTTTGGTTCTTTGGAATACTATTGTTTGGGAGTCTGTGTGTATTTCTTGTTCCCATATGGTGTTTTATTTGGCCAAGTGACATAATTTTTTTACTACATCTCAAATGGCATGTAAGGAGGTGTAGGTGAGCTGTCAGTTCTTCACATGCCCATGTATGTATGTGTGTGTGTTTCTGTGTGTGTGTGTGTGTGTGTGTGTGTGTGTGTGTGTGTGTGTGTGAATATTTTATCCAAATGTCAACTCCTTCATCTTCTCCTTTGAGGAATCAAGTAGAGACTTTACATCCCGCCCCAAAACAAGTACTGGGCGGAGTTTCTTCTTTGCACGTATTGGGAGATGAATGCAGTAATCTTTCTTTTCTGGGAAGTCAGTTTCTCAGCAACTATGTTGGTCTTTATAGGTGTCCACAGAGAAAGAAGGCAGAAATGTTCTATTTCATAATTTTCTTTTCTTTGTGGACGACTGGGGTGAAGGGTAGTAGTTACTCCCTCCCTCTACACCAAAGGACTCTGATATAAGTGAGCTTTTGTTACTGACAGGGGAGAATGGCTTGTTTCACACTCAGGAACCTTGCCTCTCCACAGACAATGACTGAAAGTGCTATGCAATTCCTTCAAACTGTCTTTATGGTTTGCTTAGCTGGTCTGTCTATTTATATACCCAGGATGCAGTGGGATGTGACCCTGACCCTGTGGTCAGTTCATCCTAAAGCTTAAGCTCAGTTATCAGTTTCTGCCCTGTCATTACCATTTACACAGAAGATCAGGGTGTGCAGCCCTCCCCATGGGTTAGTCAGCATGATAAATGTCTTTCTCTTATTGATAAAGATCATGGGGTACGACCTAACATCCCATGCTATTTTGCTGTACTTGCATAACAGCTTATTTCTTGGAAGACTAAAAATGCTGCATAAGCTTTTTTGTGCTATGTGCAGGGTTAGACTACAGTCTGCATTTCTAGAGTCTGATGTGTAAGCACTGCAGCTATAGCTATCTCTTCACTAGGTCTCTTTGCATGAAGGATAAGGCCTTTAACACTGGTACCCCTCAACACCTCCATCTCAATAGGTCTGAAGTTTTGGCAGACACTATGGATGACTCCTCTCTTTCTTAATTTCTCCAAGTCTCTTGGGTTTCTAATACCATGATGGGAATGGACCCCATTCCTAAATCAAAGTATGGTTAAAGTTCATGAAATTAGTATTGTTTCAGTCTTTGATGTTAGCTAGAAGTGCTCTTTGCAGCCCCTGCAATATTCCCAGTAATGACTGCTCCTACAATTCATACTGAGTTACATGTATTGGTAACATATCTAAGTATGATTGTAAATTCTTTTTTATAAGATGCATTGTTCCTACTAATATTGGAACTGTCTGGGTATCCTTCTTCCACATTGCTCTTGTTTCTGCCTGCAGATCCTGGTATTTTATAATTTTGTGTCTCTCTGTACGTAAGGCACTGTAGTCACTGGGTGTACCGATTCCAGTGATCAATGCTACTTTTGTCTTCTTTTCCTGGACTACTATATCTGGTTTTCTCACATCTGTTTTTTGAACTGTTGGTAATGGGTGATCCCATGTGATATAAACGTCATCATTTTCTATAATGCCTTGTGGCTCATGTTTCCAGTGTTTTTCAGCCACTACAATATTATAATGTTTGCACAATCCTCAGTGCAACAGTCTTACCACATTATCATGCCTTTCAGTATAAGTCCTTCTGCCATTAGTATATCACAACCAGCAACAAGATGTACAACTGTTTCCAGTTCTGTTTTACAAAACCTACATTTGTCTATTTCTCCCACATGTTCAATGGACTTTGTAAACCAACATGTATGTAGTCCACTATCTTGGGCTGCCAATATTAACCTTTCATCTTTTGGTTTAAATTCACCTCTCTTTAAAAATTCCTTCATTCAGTCCTGATCAACATGAGGTTGTTACAAGAGTTTTCTACATTTGCAATTGTATTTATGCATTTTCCACATTTCTTGCCTTCTCATCTGATCCTTCACCTTATATTCTTTCTTTTGTTTTCTGCCACATTCAGTTGCTGCCTGATTTATATCTACTACTGATTTGATTTCCATTCCCACTTGATGCAGATATGCTTCTGCTAAACTAAACGGGAACGTTATCTTAGACTTATTCTCCTCATGTTTCAAAACTTTCACTATGTTTGGGTCTTGTATTATGAGCAGATATGTATGCAGTCCCATGATTGCAGATATACATGTAATCAATTTTGAGGAGGCCCATACCTCCTTCACAATGGGGAATATATAGTCTTGGTATACACTGATTTTTATAAATCATTTGATGAGCATTAAGCATCCTTGTTTTCCTGTCCAACTGACCCAACACCTTTTGCAGACAGTCAATCTCTCCAAAACTGTAAGTTAGGACAGGAAGTGCAAATTGGTTTACAACCTGGATTTTGTTCCTAGATGTCAACGCTGTTTTCAGTATTTATTATAGTCTTCTAAAATATTCCTTTCTAAGTTTTATTCACATTTGTTTGTGTTTTACTGTTGATCCTTCATCATTTCCCAAATATTTATACACCCCCCTCTTGCTCAAGTTCCTTTATATCACATTTCTGTCCCAAACTGAAGTTTTCTTTGTGCTGCAGTTTTCCTGCTTTAAAGGTTGCTTTTGCACATTTATCATGACAAAATGACCTTGTTATATCATCTGAAAAAGTTTTGACCACTTGTAGTTGTGCTTTCAGTCCCTCATCTGATGAAATATACAGTTTTTAAGCATCTACAAAGAGAAGATGTGAACTCTTTACACTTTGTTGTTTTCTGGGAGCCAAATTATAGTAACAACCTAATTTGTTAAGTAGACAGCTTAATGGGTTAAGGGCAAGGCAAACAAGCAGTGGTGACAAAAGAGACACCCTGGAATATCCCCATTTGAATTGTTATCCCTGGCATAATAATTTGTCCTTTATCATGGCTTAACTGCAAAGTGGTTTGCCACTGCTTTATGGTTGCTGTAATGTGATTGATCAGCATAGGGTGTATCTTGTACATTTTTAATCACTCTTTTATCCATGAATGTGGGATACTGTCAAATGCTTTTTTATAGTATATCCTTGCCATACTTAAATTCTTTCCCTTTTTACAATTTTTCATTATGACTATTTAACAACAAATTGTTCCATATGACTTTTTTGTTACCCTTTTGATCTATTGCCATGATTTGAGTTTTCTTCTAAGCAACTTCAAATTCTGTCAGCATCAGTTCCAGTGTATAGGTTATACATCACTGGAAGGCAAATTATTAGTCTATAATTTTTAGGATAGCTTACAGGTTTGCTGTTAATCAGGAGCATAGTTTTTCCTGTTCTTAACCAGGTTGGTGTCTGTTCAGGGTTTGCATACAAATTGTTCTTACTCCTGGCTAAATCTTCATGTAAAGATGTTAATACTTTTAGCCAGGAGTTAGGTACTGCATCTGGGCCTGGGTTTTTCCAATTAGAAGCTGTTCTTAATTTTGTTTTACTCTCTCTGGCCGTTACTTCCTCCCATTTCATATGCTGTACATTTGAACTTCTTATGCTTTCTTTTTCTTCTTCTATCCATCCAGAATGGTAGTTGTGTTGATATGGGAGATGTTTTTCAGTTCTCTTTCAATGCCATTATCATATCCTACATCTGTGTTATAATTTCAAACATTTGCTAGTGTTCATCATCATCATCATCATCATTAGATGGCTTAACGGTTAAGGTCTTCGCCTCTCATGCACAAGGTACAAGGTTCGATCCTGATCTCCAACCAATGCCTATTTGGAGTTTGCATGTTCTCCCTGTGTTTCCGTGGGGATCTCCCATGTCCGAAAAACATGCTGAGTGTTTCCATCTCAAACTGACCAATGACTGGAGCTGTGGGCAGCAGCACAGACTCTACATGATGCCCTATAAGAGGAAGAGTTGTACAGACCAACCGTTTTGGGCATCTACTGTGGTGCGCAGTATCCTCAAGGTAGGAGAACACGGATCACAGACTGCATGCTGTGGCAGGGCTAGCCACTCGATGATGTAAAATATGACTCTAGGTGATTCGGTCATGTTGACTAATGTCACCAAAAATGGGCATGGGTAGCTACCGGTGATAAGTGGGTTGAGGACCCGGCCTACTCTGACCCATGCCAGGGACCCTTGCTAATGGTGGGAAGGGGATTATTGGCCAGTGTGTGCCCACCATAAAGACCAGCAGCCCTGGGTCAATAAGCTACTGGCTGGCTGGTGTCTAGTTGCCCATCCTGGGTTACCTGGGATAGCTCTATTGAGTGAAAGCTGGACATAAAACCAACCGACCTGCCAAGCATGAATTGAGAATTGATATAGGTTTACTGACAGGATGTAGCTTGGAAGTGGATGACATGATGATACAGAGGAGGCTGGACATCCTATGTATCCAACAGATGAGATGGAAGGGCAGTGCAGCAAAGCCACTTGGCTTGAGATCCAGAGTCTACTACTCAAGTGGAGGGCAGGCTAGAAATGGTGTAGGAATTATGGTGAGAGAGGCTTCAGAAGGCAGTAAGGGATATCATCAGAATTAATTACAGACTCATGGCAGTTAGACTCCAGTGTAATGATAGGGCTGTATTCATAATCTCAGCCTATGCCCCGCAACAGGGTTGTGATAGTGAGGAAAAGAGTGCATTTAGACAGCAGTTGCAGGACCTCCTAGATAAAGCAGGACAACATGAATTGGTATTGATAATGCCTGGGTCCACATGGGCAGGGCAGCAGAAATAAAGAAGGAGAAGCCATTCTAGACTTCTGTCTGGCAAATGGCTTAATAGCAGCCAACACGTGGTTCATAAAGAGAAACAGTCACAAGATCACATACAAGAGTAGTCAACATGCAACTCAGGTAGACTTCATCCTAGTAAGGAAAAGGCAGTAGAGTAGAATCCATGATTGCAAAGTCATCTCCAGTGAAATAGTCTGCCCACAGCATAAACCACTAGTTGCCACTATCAGCTGCAAGCAGTGGTCAGAGAAGGCTCTAAAGTCAACAGAGACCAGGCTGAAGACCTGGAAGTTGACTGGAGAGAAAGCACAGCAGTTCAAGGAATTTCTCAGGGCTCTAACACTCCAAGAAGAGGAGGAAATAGGTGGAGTTGAAGAAGAATGGCAGCGCCTAAAAACAGCATGTGTTAGGACTACAGAAAAGATATGTGGCTGAGCCAGGTATGGAAATAAGGTACATAAGGAAAGCTGATGGTGGAATGCAGAAGTACAGAAAGTTATCAAAAGAAAGAAGGAGTGCAGGAAGAAGTGGGAGATAGAAAAGATGGGAACGACTACTGGCTGGCTAACAAAGAAGCTAAGAAAGAAGTCGCAATAGTGAAGAATAGGGCATTGAAGGCACTGCACCACATTCTGGAAAGTGACTCAGTAAGGGGCACAAAGAAACTATATCAGGTTGCAAGCCAAAGACAGAAAGATAAAGAAGATAGTCAGATACCCTTCATAAGGGATGCCAGCAACAACCTGCTCACCAGTCCAGAGGACGTCAAAGGCAGATGGAAGGAGTATGTCCAGCAGTTTCTGAATGAAGAAAACCCCACAGAAGCTGTACTGCTGCAGAAATAGCCTACAATGAGAGAAGAAGAGGAGCCCACCCTAGAATAAGTAAGAACAGCACTAAGGAAGATGAAGTCAGGGAAAGCAACAGGCTCAGATGAGGTCACAGCAGATATGATAAATATGCTGGGTGAGATAGGGGAGAAATGGCTTCTGAGGGTACTAATAGCAGTGTAGAGAGAAAGGCATATCCCATATGACTGGAGAATAAGCATACTCCATGCCAGTGTACAAGAACAAAGGGGGCATCCACAACTGTGGGCAGTACAGAGGCATCAGACTCCTATCACATTGCATGAAAGTTCTGGAGAGGGTGATTGATAAATGGATATGCAGAGCAGTAGAATTTAATATGGGAGATGAGCAGTTTGGATTCAGATCAGGATGCAGCACAACTGACCTGATGTTTGCATTGAGACAGATACTTGAGAAGAAGCTAGAGATGAGGAGAGAATCCAACTGGGCATTTCTAGACTTGGCGAACGCATATTACAAGGTCCCAAGAAAGCTGATTTGGGCAGTACTGCGGTGGTTTGTAGTCCCAGAAACATTGGTAGAATTAGTGCAGGCTATGTACAAGGACCCAATGACTCAAGTACGAACAGTGTTCGGCCTCACAGAGGGGTTCCCGGTGGGAGTGGGTGTACATCAGGGTTCAGCTCTGAGCCCACTTCTGTTCATACTGGTGATGGACTACATTAGCAAACAGGTTGGAGGGGTCGTAGCAACAAAGTTGCGGTATGCAGATGATGTGGCAGTACAGGCAGTCTCTGAGCTAGAACTTCAGCAAAGGATAGGAGAATGGCATGCAAATCTGAAGGCACATGGAATGCAACTAAGCACAGATAAGACTGTGGTAATGGCAGCAAATTGGGAAAATCAGAAGAAGCTGAGAATAGAGATAGAAAGGAAGAAAGCAGAACAGGTAAACAGCTTCAAGTATCTGGGAGGGGTGATTGAGGAGAAGGGTAGTCTGAATGAAGAGGTCAAAGCTAGAATCAGAAGGGCTGCAGCCAAGTGGCATAGAGTATCAGTTGTAGTCTATGACAGAAGAATGCCAAAGAAGCTGACAAGTAAGGTGTACAAGACAGTGGTGTGACCAGTACTACTGTATGGTACAGAAACCTGGGCAGTAAAGGCAGAACAGTTGAAGAAGCTAGAGGTGATGGAATGAAGTGCCTGAGAGAGGTGGTAGGATGCACATTGTGGGACAGACGAAGAAATAAAGATATAAGAGCAGAAGCCAAAGTAGCTCCAATTGCAGAAATGACGAAAGGAACAGATTACGGTGGTTTGGGCACATGTGTAGAAAAGCAGAAGACAATCTGGTGAGGAAGATTTGGGACAGACAGGAAGAAGGCAAGAGGAAGTGAGGACATCCAGCAAAGAGGTGGATGGATTGTGTGAAAGATGATCTGCGACAGTCAGGCATGAGTATTGAAGAAGGCAGGTGGGTGACACTGAATCGAGATAGATGGTGACAGTTAACATGATAACCTAACCCCATGTAGAAAAATGGGAAAAAGGGGGCTGATGATGATGATGATGATGCTAGTCTTGGGGTATCTGCAATCATTCCCCCTGTCTGTGGTTCCTATAACACATCTGGCATGAGTGAGTACCTATAATGGAAGCAGCTGAGAGCCCTGACACCTAAAGGAAATATTTGCAGCACAAGAGTAGGTTGGTTTGTGAATCATTTACCTTTAATTAATGTGCTTATACGCCTTGTGGATTTGGTTTCATGATTTTTCACCTACATTTCCCCTTTCAAATGTTTCCTATTAGCTTTTCTATTTGACTCTAGAAAAAGGCATGGTGCCCCAGTATGGGAATACTTCTATGCCCTTCTGGCTTAGATCACACTCCAATATTGTTGGCATTTCTGACAGCCTTGATGGAGGAAGCCAGGAACTTATCAGAGCCCTGTGTTCTTCTTCTGGGTTCGGCTATTATGAGAAGACCATACTAGGTTCACCTCACACATTTTAGTAGCAAGTAGCTTCTCTGCAGCTCCCAATCTTTATTTAAACAGACTAGCCAGGCAAGTTATATTTATGGAGTAAGGGTAATCTTATCTTCAGATGTGGTTTGTGTTCGGGTTCTTTGAAACCTTGGATTCCAAGGGTTTGGTCACCTCCCTTGGTTAGGTGTGATCTCTTTAATAGATCTTGGAGCATGGAATTATTGGTTTCATTCTTTGGCCTTGTTTTGGTATAGTTGATATGTTGTGAACAATGGGTGCTTTCTCTTGTATTTTTCTTCCTTAATCAACAACTTTTTTTAAGGTTATGAGTTGAGTGGGGTTAGTTCTATATGTGTCAGACAGACTCCAAGTGGAAGAGCCACAGATTCTGTTGAAAGTGGCTGTATTCCTTCCTTTCTGGTCATTTTATTTGCCTACCAGCTTCACAAGGTTACTGCTATCTGTAGGATGAGGTCCATCTAGTTTATCTGCCTTTATATGCACATTCATTGGCATGCATCAACAAAATGTTTCCATCTAGCTGACCAGAGGACATGTTGACTCTCAGGAGATTGTTGCTGGACAAGTTATAGACACCAGATGTACAAAAGATACTCCTGTGACCACATGTCTGTCATTGTTATTGGCAGCCTAAGGAGTGCCTGATGTTGCAATTGAATCTTTGTTTTGGATTCTGCTTACCTTATGCATTCTCTGTGTTGTCATAAATACCAGGTGCTTTCAGGCAGCATGGCACAAAATAGCCTAACAAGGCATTTTTTTATATTAGGTTACCACTGTAGTTCTATTATATTTGAACTTTCATAGGGCTACATCCTTAGGGCATACAGTTAGGTAAGATAAACAGAGCAAGGGTGCACAATTTCATGCAGCTGGAATACACAGCATTCTTCACTGAGCAACATACTGTGGCTAGGCAGCACTTCTGTCATACTGTTCATCAAGTAATTAAGTGTCTGCCCATACATTTTCTACACCTTCCTGAGGCTGTTTGGCACATGGAAAGGGATGCATTGGCTGTCAGTTGCTTCCAAGATGGCTGCAACCTTCTTTTGTTAATGCTTCCACCTCCTGTAGCTGATGGCAATTTAGAGCAAGGCTCTTTTCAGTGACCGTGTTCTTGAGAAGGTTGTTACTTATGCAATTCCTCTGAAGTAGATCAGTGGCTATCTCTCATGAAGTCATTTACAGTGTCTCCAGTAGACACACCAGGACTGTGCATAACTTGTCTGACCTGGATGTCAAGTGACTGTTAATCCAATCTCATGTCTTGTTACATAGGATAGCATTAAAATCATATCTGTAGGCAGGAGGGTGCCCTAATTACTTTTCTCCATTTCCTAGAAGCAAGGGATGCACATGATGGAACAATTACTTTAAAGTCTTGACTGCCCTGTTAGTTTATAGGGATAAAGTCCTGACTATGACCTAGGTGACCTAAGTATGACTAGAGGCTTGGTGGCTATTGGAACTCACATGGGGTCATCAAGGAATGGTGTAGCTTTGTGTGCTTATCTGTTTCAGGGTGTAGGATGTGCTGTAGTAGGTGGGCAGGGACTATGAGAAAACATCATCAAGTAAATGAGGTAGGTCCCTCACAGATGCCATTGGTGATATCAGCCCTGCCTGTCAATAGGGTGTACGACCTGAGGTAAAAGCCTACCATGAGCCACAATATGATGGCTTTCCCTTCACTACACCACAAGATGTAAATAAACTAGAAAACCTGCATGCAGGGAATGGAAGACCCATGAGTACGAAGTTGATCCAAAAGGCAGAACATTCTGTAGTGCAAGCCAAACTTCTGGGGAGATGGCCATGGGTTAGCTGGTAGTAAGCAGTCTACAGAGTAAAAAACAAAAAGGCAGAAGCATTATTACTGGCACCCTTGAAGTGTTTCTTTTGCTTGTATATTCACACACGAAGAATCCTCTTTCCTCTAGTTTAATGCACTTATGCATGGTGCTAACAGCTATGCATTAATTGCAGTTGGTCCGACATTGCTGTTGGACCTACATATGGAGCTGATCATCAAGGAATCCTTCCCCTGGGGTGTCACATGTGGATGATAAATGCTTAACTTCCTTTTTCTTTTTGACAGCAGTTCCTTTAGATGCAGACAGACTCCTGTCAGGCAAATCATCACTGGGTCAGGCATCCTAGTGCAGCGAGGCAGAGAAGCATTCCTTCTCCTTTCTCCAAAACCAGTAAGAGTGGCTCTCCCTTGCCAGCCAAGGGCACTTCAACAGCCACAGAGGATGTGTCCAACCCCCAGTCCACAGTGGCTGAATGGACTACACTAGAGGGAGCTAATTAAAAAGATGAATGGTCTGATGAACCAGAAATGACCACGTCAGAATCACCCATCTGTAGCTGATGCAAATTAGTAGCTTACTGTAGTCCACACACAAAAATACTTTTCCCTAGTTTAAATTAACTATTTTCACTTATCTGCTCACTAATGGAACTCCATTAGCCAACCATTGATCTTTAGAAAAGGAGTGCTTTTTTGTTGCAGGAAAGCTCTGAAGAGAACAACAGGTTTTATATCAACGTACATTTCCCAAACATTTGACCAGCAAGAACTAATAAACTCTAATGGCTGATGTGTGTTACTGTGTGTTTTTGGCTTTATTAAAACATCTGACTTTTCTAGTGTTGACTGTTCCTTTCATGGGTACTTCAGTTTTGTTATCTGGTTTTATCTGGTACCTGGAACCTCATTGCTTTGGATTATAGATACCAGGGATAACTATTTAGACATGGGTCAATGGTGACAACTGGAGACCAGGGAGAACTCTAAAGGTGTGGGTCAGGAGACCATTAGACACCAGGGGAACATTTGTGCCTTAACAGCCCTTACAAACAATGTGGTTCAGGCGGGGGACTAACCACCAGGGATACATCTTTAGCAATATGCCTCAATGGCACTTAAACATGATGTGGGATGGAGGAACACGACATCAGTGACACTGTATAGAGCATGCCTTAAAACAACACTCAAACCTATAACCTCCCACCTCACACAGGGGATATAAGTCTTCTGCACCACCACTACACATCATGGGAAAATATAAAATATTACCTAAGTGTGTAAAAAATATAATATGAAAGAAGGTGAAGGTTTCAATACCTAGACCCTTTACACTGAAAACAGGAGCAATAATGCACTACACTAACCCATCTGCTTTTATTTTTTTAATATGAGAAGAGGTATGAATCTCTAATGTTTGGCATACTCCATTGCTTGTAACGGCACAAGAATCTCAAGGGACATCAGGTGGGGATTCAGTAAAAAGCCAGGAAGTTCACTAGAAGTCATCAGGAGATTATTTACACTAATACGGGGACTCACTTAAAATATAGTAGATTGACAACTCTACCACACACTCTAATGTCTAGCATTATTGACTGATTGTAAGGATATGTCATTTATGAAAGTAGGAACAAAACGCTAAGAAGAGACAACATCGACATTATCTCAACTGTTGGACAGGTAAGAGGAATGTGGTGCGTGTGTGTGTGTGTGTGTGTGTGTGTGTGTGTGTGTGTGTGTGTGTGTGTGTGTGTGTGTCTGTGTGTGTGTGTGCATGTGTGCGTGTGTGTATGTGTATATGTGTGTGTGCATGTGCGTGTGTATGAGTGTGTGTGTGTATGTGTGTGTGTGTGTGTGTGTGTGTGTGTTTGTGCGTCTGTGTGTGTGTGTGTGTGCGTGCACGCACGTGCGTATGCACGTGCCTCTGTGCAAGTGTATATTTGAATGACTGCATGTGTCTGTGGGAGAGTGAATGAGAGGGTCTGCCTATGCCACTGCAATGTATAGGCTACAGGAAAGTGCTAATCTGCATTCACCGTAGTCAACAGCAATTCAGAAGTATGTAGATTAGCTGATAATGCGGTCTTTCCTCATTATGGCTAATGTGTCTCTGAAGTGCAAATACATTAAACACTCAGTTAACCGGAACTCAAGCAATGAGAACTGTCAAGCAACCATAAAAAAAAAATCGAAGAAATACAGTACAATTTTTGTGTTGCACTTTCTGTTTCCTCCCCCAGAGAAACATACCTTACGTTTTTAGAGTTTTAGAGTTTTAAAAAGGAAGCTAGGAATAAATTCCCTCTCTCTCCAACCTGAGAACAAGTCAAACCAAACAAATAGTATAGGGTACAGTATTAGTCAGGCCTATTTTAATAGTAACTCTCAAGCAACCAGAAACTGCACTTATCCAGCGTCTACCAATCCCCATGGGTGCCTGTTAACTGAGAGTTTACTGTATACACCTCACAGAAACAAGCCTTTTTCATGTGGCCCTTACCATGTATGCTGGGGTTCTTTCTGAATCCTTGGATGAATGTTGTTAGTGGATGCAAAAGTAGCACACTCACCATGCCACCAGATCAGCTTGGAGAGTTCAGTGTTTGGCAACTAATATTTCTTCTGTTCTCTTCTCCAGCTTAAGTACAGTAGCATTTATTGCAAATTCCTTTTCTCTTACTTTTTTACCTTGCTCAGAAACTGGAAAATGGAGGGGAGAGATGTTAAGTATCACAGGAAGGGGAAATGGTTTTGTTGCCTAGAAAATTTTGGCCGCTGAACTGTGCATGTGCTGCAAAAGTAAAATCCTGTCAATTAATGAAAACTGAATCTTCTTAGCAGATCTAGTGTTATGGTAAGTACATTATTTTTTATGTTCTCTTACTGCTCAGCAGCTCATTCTCCCAGTAGTAGATGCACTCTGCGCATTACATAACCTTACATTTATGTTTACTGATAATATAGTCAGCAGTGCATTATATGGGATCATTGTTCACTGTTTCTTAATCTTTAGTTTAAAGGTTAGAATCCTTCCTGGCTTCAAAAATATTCCCCATGCCATACTAAGCTTTTATATTTTACAAATGTCTCTATGATGAAATGTAAAAATGATTCTCTTCCATGAGCTGATTAGTTTTTACCTTTACTTACTTGTAATATTATCATGTGCTGTCTACATGGCATAATAAGAATAAGGACTAACACAAAGATGATCTGCTGCATACCTTTCAACCTCTTAGAGCAAGAAATCTGGACAAAGGCATAAATAAAAGTGAGACAAAGGCCCAGAAATTGGGACAGCTTTTACTGCTGCTCTTACAAACTTAGAAGGTTCCACAAACAGTGTATTAAATAACTATGTAAAGAAGTTCTGTATGTTTTCGAACAAAAGCTCTTAAACTTGATAAAAATACAGCTTGGTGGCATTCTGTGCAGTGTTGTTTGTTTTTTAAACTTAGAAAGTTGACAGAGTGACTGGGTTTGCATTCATATGAATTTTCTAAAGGATGTGAAGTCTTAAACTCAAAATGTCTGTCATTATTTTCTAACTTCAGTCGTTAATGATTTACCTCTAATTTGTCAGAAAACCACAATTTTATAAAAAAACAGACCAAAAATATGAGGCCAAAACCTGGACATTCTGCGAAAATCTGTACAGTTGAGAGGTATTATCTGCTGATATGGAAAGTGAAATTATCTGAATTTTTAAAAGCAGCATACTTCATATTTGAAAAAGGGAGATGATCTACAGAGTCTTTATAAAGACCTTTCAGTGTAGAATTTGGTACCTCGTTTATATAAAAACAGCTGCAATTATGGTTCCAACATTTTTCCATGTCTGCTAAAGCCTGCAGAATATGTGCTAGAAAACTGTTCATCAAGTAATTAAGTGTCTGCCCATACATTTTCTACACCTTCCTGTGGCTGTTTGGCACATGGAAAGGGATGCATTGGCTGTCAGTTGCTTCCAAGATGGCTGCAACCTTCTTTTGTTAATGCTTCCACCTCCTGTAGCTGATGGCAATTTAGAGCAAGGCTCTTTTCAGTGACCGTGTTCTTGAGAAGGTTGTTACTTATGCAATTCCTCTGAAGTAGATCAGTGGCTATCTCTCATGAAGTCATTTACAGTGTCTCCAGTAGACACACCAGGACTGTGCATAACTTGTCTGACCTGGATGTCAAGTGACTGTTAATCCAATCTCATGTCTTGTTACATAGGATAGCATTAAAATCATATCTGTAGGCAGGAGGGTGCCCTAATTACTTTTCTCCATTTCCTAGAAGCAAGGGATGCACATGATGGAACAATTACTTTAAAGTCTTGACTGCCCTGTTAGTTTATAGGGATAAAGTCCTGACTATGACCTAGGTGACCTAAGTATGACTAGAGGCTTGGTGGCTATTGGAACTCACATGGGGTCATCAAGGAATGGTGTAGCTTTGTGTGCTTATCTGTTTTAGGGTGTAGGATGTGCTGTAGTAGGTGGGCAGGGACTATGAGAAAACATCATCAAGTAAATGAGGTAGGTCCCTCACAGATGCCATTGGTGATATCAGCCCTGCCTGTCAATAGGGTGTAAGACCTGAGGTAAAAGTCTACCATGAGCCACAATATGATGGCTTTCCCCTTCTCTACACCACAAGATGTAAATAAACTAGAAAACCTGCATGCAGGGAATGGAAGACCCATGAGTACGAAGTTGATCCAAAAGGCAGAACATTCTGTAGTGCAAGCCAAACTTCTGGGGAGATGGCCATGGGTTAGCTGGTAGTAAGCAGTCTATAGAGTAAAAAACAAAAAGGCAGAAGCATTATTACTGGCACCCTTGAAGTGTTTCTTTTGCTTGTATATTCACACACGAAGAATCCTCTTTCCTCTAGTTTAATGCACTTATGCATGGTGCTAACAGCTATGCATTAATTGCAGTTGGTCCGACATTGCTGTTGGACCTACATATGGAGCTGATCATCAAGGAATCCTTCCCCTGGGGTGTCACATGTGGATGATAAATGCTTAACTTTCTTTTTCTTTTTGACAGCAGTTCCTTTAGATGCAGACAGACTCCTGTCAGGCAAATCATCACTGGGTCAGGCATCCAAGTGCAGCGAGGCCGAGAAGCATTCCTTCTCCTTTCTCCAAAACCAGCAAGAGTGGCTCTCCCTTGCCAGCCAAGGGCACTTCAACAGCCACAGAGGATGTGTCAAACCCCCAGTCCACAGTGGCTGAATGGACTACACTAGAGGGAGCTAATTAAAAAGATGAATGGTCTGATGAACCAGAAATGGCCATGTCAGAATCACCCATCTGTGGCTGATGCAAATTAGTAGCTTACTGTAGTCCACACACAAAAATACTTTTCCCTAGTTTAAATTAACTATTTTCACTTATCTGCTCACTAATGGAACTCCATTAGCCAACCATTGATCTTTAGAAAAGGAGTGCTTTTTTGTTGCAGGAAAGCTCTGAAGAGAACAACAGGTTTTATATCAACGTACATTTCCCAAACATTTGAACAGCAAGAACTAATAAACTCTAATGGCTGATGTGTGTTACTGTGTATTTTTGGCTTTATTAAAACATCGGACTTTTCTAGTGTTGACTGTTCCTTTCATGGGTACTTCAGCTTTGTTATCTGGTTTTATCTGGTACCTGGAACCTCATTGCTTTGGATTATAGATACCAGGGATAACTATTTAGACATGGGTCAGTGGTGACAAATGGAGACCAGGGAGAACTCTAAAGGTGTGGGTCAGGAGACCATTAGACACCAGGGGAACATTTGTGCCTTAACAGCCCTTACAAACAATGTGGTTCAGGCGGGGGACTAACCACCAGGGATACATCTTTAACAATATGCCTCAATGGCACTTAAACATGATGTGGGATGGAGGAAAATGACATCAGTGACACTGTATAGAGCATGCCTTAAAACAACACTCAAACCTATAACCTCCCACCTCACACAGGGGATATAAGTCTTCTGCATCACCACTACACATCATGGGAAAATATAAAATATTACCTAAGTGTGTAAAAAATATAATATGAAAGAAGGTGAAGGTTTCAATACCTAGACCCTTTACACTAAAAACAGGAGCAATAATGCACGACACTAACCCATCTGCTTTTATTTTTTTAATATGAGAAGAGGTATGAATCTCTAATGTTTGGCATACTCCATTGCTTGTAACGGCACAAGAATCTCAAGGGACATCAGGTGGGGATTCAGTAAAAAGCCAGGAAGTTCACTAGAAGTCATCAGGAGATTATTTACACTAATACGGCGACTCACTTAAAAAATAGTAGATTGACAACTCTACCATACACTCTAATGTCTAGCATTATTGACTGATTGTAAGGATATGTCATTTATGAAAGTAGGAACAAAACGCTAAGAAGAGACAACATCGACATTATCTCAACTGTTGGACAGGTAAGAGGAATGTGGTGTGTGTGTGTGTGTGTGTGTGTGTGTGTGTGTGTGTGTGTGTGTGTGTGTGTGTGTGTGTGTGTGTCTGTGTATGTTTGTGTGTGTGCATGTGTGTGTGTGTATGTGTATATGTGTGTGTGCATGTGCGTGTGTATGAGTGTGTGTGTTTGCGTGCGTGCGTGTGTGTGTGTGTGTGTGTGTGTGTGTGCGTGCACATGCATATGCACGTGCCTCTGTGCAAGTGTGTATTTGAATGACTGCATGTGTCTGTGGGAGAGTGAATGAGAGGGTCTGCCTATGCCACTGCAATGTATAGGCTACAGGAAAGTGCTAATCTGCATTCACCGTAGTCAGCAGCAATTCAGAAGTATGTAGATTAGCTGATAATGCGGTCTTTCCTCATTATGGCTAATTTGTCTCTGAAGTGCAAATACATTAAACACTCAGTTAACCGGAACTCAAGCAATGAGAACTATCAAGCAACCAGAAAAAAAAAATCGAAGAAATACAGTACAATTTTTGTGTTGCACTTTCTGTTTCCTCCCCCACAGAAACATACCTTACGTTTTTAGAGTTTTAGAGTTTTAAAAAGGAAGCTAGGAATAAATTCCCTCTCTCTCCAACCTAAGAACAAGTCAAACCAAACAAATAGTATAGGGTACAGTATTAGTCAGGCCTATTTTAATAGTAACTCTCAAGCAACCAGAAACTGCACTTATCCAGCATCTACCAATCCCCATGGGTGCCTGTTAACTGAGAGTTTACTGTATACACCTCACAGAAACAAGCCTTTTTCATGTGGCCCTTACCATGTATGCTGGGGTTCTTTCTGAATCCTTGGATGAATGTTGTTAGTGGATGCAAAAGTAGCACACTCACCATGCCACCAGATCAGCTTGGAGAGTTCAGTGTTTGGCAACTAACATTTCTTCTGTTCTCTTCTCCAGCTTAAGTACAGTAACATTTATTGCAAATTCCTTTTCTCTTACTTTTTTACCTTGCTCAGAAACTGGAAAATGGAGGGGAGAGATGTTAAGTATCACAGGAAGGGGAAATGGTTTTGTTGCCTAGAAAAGTTTGGCCGCTGAACTGTGCATGTGCTGCAAAAGTAAAATCCTGTCAATTAATGAAAACTGAATCTCCTTAGCAGATCTAGTGTTATGGTAAGTACATTATTATTTTATGTTCTCTTACTGCTCAGCAGCTCATTCTCCCAGTAGTAGATGCACTCTGCGCATTACATAACCTTACATTTATGTTTACTGATAATATAGTCAGCAGTGCATTATATGGGATCATCGTTCACTGTTTCTTAATCTTTAGTTTAAAGGTTAGAATCCTTCCTGGCTTCAAAAACATTCCCAATGCCATACTAAGCTTTTATATTTTACAAATGTCTCTATGATGAAATGTAAAAATGATTCTCTTCCATGAGCTGATTAGTTTTTACCTTTACTTACTTGTAATATTATCATGTGCTGTCTACATAGCATAATAAGAATAAGGACTAACACAAAGATGATCTGCTGCGTACCTTTCAACCTTAGAGCAAGAAATCTGGACAAAGGCATAAATAAAAGTGAGACAAAGGTCCAGAAATCGGGACAGCTTTTACTGCTGCTCTTACAAACTTAGAAGGTTCCACAAAACAGTGTATTAAATAACTATGTAAAGAAGTTCTATATGTTTTCGAACAAAAGCTCTTAAACTTGATGAAAATACAGCTTGGTGGCATTCTGTGCAGTGTTGTTTGTTTTTTAAACTTAGAAAGTTGACAGAGTAGCTGGGTTTGCATTCATATGAATTTTCTGAAGGATGTGAAGTCTTAAACTCAAAATGTCTGTCATTATTTTCTAACTTCAGTCGTTAATGATTTACCTCTAATTTGTCAGAAAACCACAATTTTATAAAACAACAGACCAAAAATATGAGGCCAAAACCTGGACATTCTGCGAAAATCTGTACAGTTGAGAGGTATTATCTTCTGATATTGAGAGTGGAATTATCTGAATTTTTAAAAGCAGCATACTTAATATTTGAAAAAGGGAGATGATCTACAGAGTCTTTATAAAGACCTTTCAGTGTAGAATTTGGTACCTCGTTTATATAAAAACAGCTGCAATTATGGTTCCAACATTTTTCCATGTCTGCTAAAGCCTGCAGAATATATGCTAGAAAACTTAAACAGCAGACCTCATCAACAATTTACACAACATTAAAGATGACAGAAAAATAGAAAAGCACATAACTTTATGCCATATTGCAATATTTTCAGGATTTTTATCAAATTGCATACAGGTGGGAATAATCTCTCAACAGCAACTCCCAACAGCATCTTATGGGCAGCCTAGATGAGAATTCTGCAATAACTAACAGTTCCTTAACTGAAAAATACCCTCATTTTCAGTGGTAGAACTTGAACAGGTAATGCAACTACTTAAAAGACCTCAAGCAGCAGGCTTGTGTGACTCACATACAGAATTTGTCAAATCTTACCACAGGAGGCCATATGACTTCTACATAAAATATTTATTGGCAACTATAAATATTTGCCTCCCAGATTGTGCAATGCCACATTAACCTTTCTTGTCCACAAAACACATAAAGATCCCCATTATATGAGTCTTGTAATTTAATTATTCCTAAATGCAAATCACAAACTGTTTATTGTCTTTCAGACAGATTGAAGTGTACCGTTTGCTTGGTTAGTGAAAAAGATCACCTTGGCTTTAAAAGTTTAGACCAGCACAGGATAATCCTGTCAAATCCCTTTGCATTACATGTTTATTTTAATAACAAATTATTGTCCTTAAGTTTAAACACTAAAAACATTTAGCCATTTAAAATGGGAATCCTTATTGGCATTCCAAGAGTTTTAGGTACTCTTACTGCCATAAATGCATCCTTTATAAACTTATACCTTGAAGCATTTGTGTATAGAAAATATACTCTTCCAGCTGACAAATTCTAGATCAGTAAAAGCACAAAAAAAGGATTCTACCCTCCTCCCTTTTATACGGCCTAGAAAATGAGACATTTGCAGAAATTATAAAAAAATAACTCCAATCAGGGCTTCTCTCAAACAATCAAGAAAAGTCTCAATAACTACAAGTGATAAACTATTTTTCATACTCTGCGTTGAAATCATTTTTTCATAAGAATGGGAAGCCCTCTGGTTACTATTCAGGTTTTCAGGATTAAACATAAATCAGAATAAAACACAGGTCCAATAATCATTTTTTCTTCCTTGGTGATAATAAAAAAATATTATTCATGTGGCAATCTAATGTGTAGCAATACTTGGATAATCCTAGTAACCCCTTTTATAGTAGTAAGAGCTGTACTTTACAGCTTGAGACCCAAGTTCAGTCTTGACTTCCAGTTATTATCTGTGGGTTTTTGTTGGTACTCTACTTTCCTCACCTCAAAATATGATTATTAGTTGGATTTGATTACACTCATTTTATACATGTATATCTTATTAACAAGAAACTTTTTAGTGTAAATCAATCAAATACACAAACCATCATAACCATTACTTGTCAAAGTACTTTACTTTTTAAACTACTAAAAGTAAAGCTTATTGAATTTATGATTAACAAAAAGACACATATACAGTTGTTCATGAGGGGTGGATCTACTTTCCCACATCATCCTAGTTTAATAAATATTAAGGCCAAGATCATCCAATAGTGGAAACAAATAAAAAGCCCACCCACAATGAATCATGTCTGTAGTAAAATAGAAAACTCAATGTTACTGATTGTTAGTATGAAACAATAGCTATAATTATGCTACCTATAGGCACCTATACCTCTGCTTAGGTATACTACCTCTGCCATTGCACAACCAACCATTCACTACCATGTTAAACACTTTATTATGATAGGATTTGATAAATACTCTCTGTGGTAACTATTCATCTTGATGAATTGAGGCACACCACAACATGCTCAAATACCCGACTATTCAGGTATCCCATATATATTACTCTCGCCCTTGTGACCTAGGTCTGGGCAATAGGTAAATCGAATACACAGACCAGTACATTTACCCAGTTAATAATTGATGAATAAACTAGTACTTTGAGCTACAAATCTATAATAACCTATGTGTTTTGCCTGTTAAAGCAATGACTATTAGATTTACATGGGTCTATATTACAAGACCGAAAGAGCAGAACCGCTAACACCAAAAGAGCGAAAAAAAGGAACCTTGAAGTGCTGTTTGTCAGATCATGGTACAGTGAAGATTGTAATATTTGCCCTTTCCTCACTGTAGCACGATTTTGGAGTTGGAATATATATTTAGCGGGGGTGGGGGGAGCGCAGCGCCCCCCACAATGGCAAGTTCGAGGTTACGTTTCTTTCGCTCTTTAGGCGTTCACAGTGTTGGTTTTTCGGTTTTTTAATATAGACCCGATTTATATATCCTTGACCAATGTTCATCAGCTGTAATGAAGGTAGTAGTGCACAAAATATATCATGTTATATAATTTACTTTGGTTAATTCATTTCAGTCATATGTTAGACTATTGCTCAGTAAACTGCTAGATGTTTGCACTTTTTGTTCAAACCACACCTAAGCCTGAAGTGCTACAATGAAGAGAGATTTGTCTTTCAAGATTTCTTCCGATGTTCACAGGCTGTGATTACAGGCATTTTTTATTAATGATAGACAGGAGGCTTGTTTTTTTCCTACAACTCACTTGAAAAAAATAACCATTTTGTATGCCCATTTATCAACCAGCTACTCATATACTTAGTTTCACTAAATGGGAACATTGTGACTCAAGTACTGGACTGTCAAATGGAGAGCAAAATTATTTATTTATTTATAGATTTATTAATCAAGTAAGTCAACTGGACATAAATGTCTCTTTTCAATGGTGACCCTGGACCATAGTCTGGTTTAGTGACTTGTTCAGAATCACTCAGGAGCCAGATAGGGTTGGAAGGACTTGAACACTGTACACTGGACTACAGGAAGCAGTTACTAATAAACTAACTAATTTTAAACAACTTTCATATTTCTTCATAAATTAGTTATACATATACTAATTAAGACACAATACCTCAAACAGTATTAAAGTGGTTTAACCCTAACATGAAAAATATTATAGTAAATATTATGTTGTACCAGATGTTGCATAACATACCAGTACAATTAAACTAGGTGTAATTACTTTCATGTCATGCATGCCATAACTACAAAATGCAATCAGGGGTTTTGAATATTATTATGATTTTCTCAAAAAAAAAAAAAAAAATTCGTACATACAGTCTTTTATACTCTGAGCAGAATCACCATAAGAGTTCCAGTGATACTGGGAATGTTTTATTTATTTATTTATTTGAATAAAACACTGACCAGTTCTGATCAGTTTAGGTCTCAGTTTAGGAAGCATGCACAGTAAAAATTGCAAAGCTTACAAGACAGTAATGGTACAAACACATTATTCTAAAACATCGTTATGTACAATACATACAAAGATTCCTCATACAAGTATTATATAATGACGTAGTATTTGTGATTATATGACACATCAAAGGGATAGATTAGAGCAGAGGTAATAGAATTAAAACAGCTTCCATTCCAGGGAATATGTGTAATTTTTCAAGTGTCTGAGTTTTGGCACAAAATCAATAACTTTCCCTTTGCCATCATGCATGCTTACATCTTAAAACTTCATACACAAACACACACACACACACACACACACACACACACACACACACACACACACACACACACACACAAACACCTATCTTTATATATATATATATATATATATATATATATATATATATATATATATATATACAGATTGTATAAATGTGTGTGTGTGTGTGTGTGTATGTGTGTGTTTATATGGGTCTACTTTGAATAACCGAACCACCACTTCACTGACACCCAGAAGATCGAGACGGAACGACCGAACAGGTAGGTGATCGAAAAGGCGATATTCCGACAGCCGAAAGACCGACAATGGCAACGTGTGAGCGCGATCCGGTAAGTGTGCGATAGTGACGGATTTAGGATTGGGGAGCGGACAGGTAAGTGTACGATAGTGAGGGATTTTAGGTTAGGGTGTGGGAAAGGTGAGTGTGCGGTAGTGTCGGACTTAGGGTTCCGGTAAGGTAAGTGTGTGATAGTGACGTAGTGTAGTGTAGGGAAGGGTTGAGTGTGTTAGGGTTAGTATGCGGGTGGAGTGAGTGTGCGATAGTGACGGGCTTAATGTTTTAGAGTGGGTTAAGTGAGTTAGGGTTAGGGTGCAGGTAGGGTAAGTTTGCGATAGTGATGGTGTTGAGGTTTAGGGGTGGGTTAAGTGAGTTAGGGTTAGGGTGCGGGTTGGGTAAGTGTGCGGTAGTGTCGGACGTTAGGGTTAGGGTTTAGGTTAAGGTTAGTGGATATGTTATTGTGTGCAATGTGTAGTTTACGTTTTTTATGTCGGTGTAATGGTGTTCGGTTTTTTGAGTTGTTGGTGTTTGTCGGTGTTGTGTGTTTTCGGTTGTTTGGGGTCGGTAAATTGTATGTCGGTGAATCGGAAGTTCAGTTATACAAAGTAGACCCGTTTTATATATATATATATATATATAAAAAATATATATATATATATATATATATATATATATATATATATATATATATATATGTATATATATATATATATATATATATATATATATATATATATATATATCTATATACATATATATATATATATATATATATACATATATATATATATATATATATATATATATACATACATATAATACAGGTGTACTTTATTTACCTGAAAAACCACATCGCTGACATTCAATTCACAGAGAAGAATACATCGACAAACCAGAAGACCGACATCCGGAACACCGACACTCCGACCCGAGGTAAGTAACTGCTTGGCCATCCTGTTTTACTTCGCCCCTTACCCCCGCAGTAGTGCAATCTCAGAGTTAGTAAATTTAGCTAGGTTGGAATGTCGGTGTTCCAAATGTTGGTGTTCTGGTTTGTATTCATTTCGGTAAAGTGAGTGTCACTTATAACTTGTCGAAACCTATCCACTAATTTTAATAAAAATTTATTTTTATATAATATAATGCTGTATAAGCTGATATGTCTTTCCTACACTCTGTGGTTGCTTCTTGTTTTCCCACCCCTTCCTGATTACCATGGACTATTTTTTGATTGCTATACATTCAGCTGAAAGCTATGGATATAGTACTGACCAATCCAAATACATGGCTATATGTAGTCATCATCATCAACCCACTTTTATCCCATTTTTTACACGGGGTTGAGGTATTGATGCAACAGGCATCTCTTCTTTTGATTCAGGGCCACCCTCCTGCCTTCTAAAGTCATGCCTACCTGTTTCAGTTGTTCTTTTTCAGATCTTCTCTCACACAACCTAACCATCTCTTGAGTGGACATCTTGATCTCCTCTTACATTCTTTCTGTCTCTCCCACATCAGCTTTAGTAGTCCTGTACAGATAGTCAAATCACTGTAGTCTGTTCTCCTTGACCTTCTCTGTAACTGGGACTACTGTCTTTGCTCTGATGTCCTCATTTCTTTGTCTGTCCCACAGTGTGCACCCTACAGTCCATTTCAGACACTTCATGTCAGTCTCCTCAATCTTCCTCTGCTGCTCTGCCTTCACAGACGATGTTTCTGTGCCATACAGAAGCACTGGTGACATCACTGCTTTGAACATCTTACTTTTCAGCTTTGTTGGTATTCTTCTGTCACACAACACCCCTGACACTTTGTACCAGTTGGCTGCAGGGACACTGAATCTGGATTTGACTGTCTCATTCAGACTTTCCTTCCTTTCTCTTCAATCACACCCTCAGATACTTGAAGCTGTTTACCTATTCCACTGTCTACCCTTTTATCTCACTTTTAGGCATCCTCTGATTCCCTCATTTGCTGCCATGACCACTATCATGTCTGTACCCAGTTTCATTCCATGTACCTTCAGTTTTGCCTTTCATTCTCCTGTTATTTGAAGTTCTGATTCAGGGTCTACTTGTAGTGCCACATTATCTACATACAGAAATTTTAGCAATGTCTGCACAATTATCTGTTTGCTGATATAGTCCATCACCATTGTGAACAGCAGTGGGCTTAGAGCTCACATAAGCCCACTTGAAATCTGACTGTGTGTCCAAAGACTGTTTGGACTTTTGTTATTGGGTCCCTGTACATACCCTGCAGTAATTCTACAAATATTTCTGGGACTTCAGGCTATCACAGAACTACCCAAATTAGCCTCCTTGGTACCTTTCATTTGCTTTCTACATGAGTTGTACTGCATCCTAATCTGAATTCAGACTGACCATCTTCTCTTTCACTTTCTATTATGTTCTTCTTTATCTTATTAGTAACTCTCTCCAGCACATTCTTGCAGTGTGACAGGAAGTTTATAACTCTTTAATGCCTGTGAATAGCTCCTTTATAAGGTTGTGTGAAACTCCAATTTGCTCTGTAGCATGCTTCCAATATATCCCTTTCTACTGCCTCCCCATACTTATTATTGATGTATTAATTATCATAACCCTTTTATAAATCCCATCTTAAATATTACAGAGATCATCTATAGGTCTCATTGTGGCAACACATTCTTCCATTTTTTACATCAAATTAATCAACATAAAGAAGGCAGCCTCAAAGATATTTGAAGAGAAATACAGGCAAAGGCATCCAGATATGGAAAATTTCACAATAAGAAAAATAATATTACAAAGATGGAATGTAGAAAAGAAAATTAGTAAAGTAGAAGTTTAAAAAAATAGAAGTCGAACTTATGGAGTGCCTGCAAAGTGAAGGATTTAATGTAGAAGGTCTAACACAGATTACTTTACAGCCCGATGGAGTGAGTCCTCAAAGTAAGGAGAAGCAGGAAGATCAGGAGACATCTGAAGAAGAAATATGGACATGGGAAAGAAAAAGAAATTTAATATGGTGTAATATTTATGCAAAGGAGAAAGCAAAACTAACCATTACAAAAAGAGCAGCACCAAAGATATTTGAAGAGAAATACAGGCAAAGGAGTCCAGATATGGAAAATTTTACAATACAAAAATAAGACAAAGAGGAAAAGTAGAAAGGGAGATTAGTAATGGAGAAGTCAAATAAATAGAAATTGAGGTTATGTAGCACCTACAAAGTGAAGGATTCGGTGTAGAAAAGGGGCGTCTCGTGCTATAGGACTTACTTATAGCGTACTGATTTTTTATATATATATATATATATATTTTTTAATAAGGTAATAGTTCTGGCTGAAGCTTAATATGTTGGTCTAATAGACTATTTAGTTGTGAGTAGCATAGCACCTTAAGGTTCCCTGGACAACGCAAAAGTAATTGAATGCATTTTAAACTGATTGGAGACTTGTAATGTGATGTCCTTATAAATACTGATATTAGATGGTGGTTTAAAACTTTTGTCTGATGAAGGCGGGTTATTTTACTTGCCGAAAGCGTGTATTTGTTTTTAACGCTCACTTTTATTATTTGGTATAATAAACTGCAATCTTGAATATTGAAGAGGCGCTGCTCTTATTGTGACCTGGTTTGTCACTTTATCAGTTTATCTGTTTTGTTTTCTTGTGGATTATAATGTGAGTTTCAAGGGCAGAGAAGTTTTAATGCTAAGTCTATTTTCATTGTGAGACTGCATTGCTTTGTTTAGCAGATATCTTTTAGGGTCTGTGCTGTAAAATGCAAAATAATACTTTAAAATGAAATCCAAATCATTGCAGAAGTAAAGCAGTATGCATATTACAGTGCTTATGGTAAATGGGGTGAAATAACCAAGGAATGGGACATTGGAATGGCTGCACGGGGGAGGCTCCATTCAGCCATGATTTTGTGAGGGGGGAAGGGCAGCAAACTCTGACAGCCCTGGCTGAACTATACCTCTCAACTGTCCAGATTTTTGCAGAATGAATAGATTTTGCTTCTTATTTTTGGTTTGTTCCTCATAAAATTTGTGGTTTTCTGGCAAATCATTTAGGAAAGAAGTCACTAAATAATGATAGACAGTGAGTTTCAGATGTTATAACCTTCATAAAAATGCATGCTAAAGCAAGACTTGTTATTCTATCAACTGTCTTAAGTTTATACAAGAGCAATTTTTAGTACTGTTTGCATGTTCCCCCAATATATTTATTTGGCCTTGTCCAGATTTTCTGCATTAAGAGGTTGAGATGTACGTACAAATAAATCGCTTTATAGAATTAGTAATATCCAAATCTCTCAACTGTCCCCAATTTTGGCTCAAAATGTTGCTCTCTCCCTAATAACCCCTCCACAAAAATGGCAATTCTGGAAGAAAACATGGAGGGTTTACAATTATAAATAACTATAATGATCAGAGTTATAGATTACTTTTATTTCAGAAATGCATGTAGATGCTCTTATTTTGTCACCTGCAGACACCTGCTCAAGTTAACAGTACTAATATTAAAAAGGTGTCCCTTCTTTGACAGGTTCCCAGCTGTATTGTGTAGCAATTTTATATTTTTGCATCACATTTTTGGGCTGTTTTTCATAAAATTGTGGTTTTCTGCCAAATTTGTGGCAAATCATTAAAGACTGAAGTTAGAAAATAATGGCAGACATTTGAGTTTCAGATTTCATACCCTTCAGAAAATTCATACTAATGCAAGACCTGCTACTATTCTATTATCTTTCTAAGTTTATAAGAGCAATATTTAAAAATTGTCCTTATTTTTGGGCCTGTGTCTCACTTCCATATATGGCTTTGTCCAGATTTCTTGCTCTGAGGTTGAGAGGTATGAGTGTCAGAGCCATCACCATCAGCCAGAGACATTTCAAATTGTGACATACTTGTTGCACCCCACTCCCCCATGTAGTGAATCTGGATGTGTCCAAGCAAGGCAAGGAGCAGTTATACAGTGTAAGTGTGCAGAGTATTCCCCCATCCAAGGTAGACACAAGTACGACAGTGGCTTTTTATCTGTCCTTGATTTTGCAGAATGTTCTTGTTTTCTGTCATATTTTTATACTGTTGAGTTATGTTTCTTATTATTCAGAAAATGCATGCTGTCGCAGTGTCCTGTTGCTTAGTGCTTTAATGACCATCAGGTAAGCTTGCCTGAGATTGTAAGATGCAAGTAACCTTTAATAAACATACTGTTAAATAATTACCAACACTGAAAGCCTTTTTGTTGTTGCCATGCAGATAATATTTACATAACAAGGTAATGTACAAGCCTTAGGTATTGAAATGCATATGACAGTATTTGTAATAAAGGACCAGATTACAGTATTTTCAGAAGCTCATTACATTTGTTGGAGATTTGCAGTCATCTTTGCAGGTTTTACCCGTAAACTAAACAAAATGCTAATCTATCATGTGCAGTCCAGAACCTGTGCAGTAATCCTTTAAGCAATTTATCTTAAGCTTGTTTCTTGTTTGCTGTTAATTTTTTACTTTGATCATGTTTTCCCCATGAAACAAGTAGGTAGTTGTTGTCAGGCAGCAGGTCTTTTCTGGATAAGAAACATTTTTTACAAGTGGGGGTACCACAGAGATTTCTACTTTCAGCATGTTACTTGGTACTTTAATAAAGCTGAATATAAGTTATAATTAGAACTGCAGTGCAAGGAGAAGCTTGTTTTTTTATACTTGATTTTGACTAGTATTCCAGTAATGTATTTAAAAAGTAATTTATTTTTTCATGCCTCACAACCTTTTTGTTTCCATCTAGATATTAAGTAAGCTGTCATGTAGCCAATGCATTGAAATATTTTTTTCTTCTGCACTTCATTTTGTCTTGATTGGACTCTTGTAATGATGGTTTGGCACCCAGGGCAGCGAATTTAATTAAAGTTCCAGTTGTTGTGTTTTTGAGCATAGCTCCACCTCTTTCTAGTTGGCCACACTTCTTCCCATTGGCCCCACCCATTCAACTGTCTCCTGCAGCCCCCCTTTAATTTGAAGTCACCAGCCAACACTGAAAAAATGTAATGCAGAAAGTACCACAACAGGATCGAGCAATGGATATCCAAACTAAGGGGAAACCAGTGGAACAGGAAGCAATTGGTCAGGTGCCATATCAAGATATTTTGGATCCTTCCACAGGAAACCAATATAAACGTTCACTTGAAGGTAGACAGCAAGGGAAGGAACAGGAAACTGTGGAAACTCTGATGCAGTCAGTGTTGTGGAGTAATAGGCCAATTAGTTCCCATATGACAGAGCAATGGATAGCACAGGATGAAACTGAAGAGAAGATGCCACAGGAAGATGCTATAGAACTTTCTATAGAATGCCCGCATGAAATGGAAAACAAGGGATGTGCCCACAGTTTGGAAGAAAATGAGCTAAGAGAAGAGTTGCTTGATTTTTTAAACATAGATAGATACATTAAGATCAATTAAAGAAATAGACTACAAAAGGTTAATAAACCCCCAAAAGTTAGATGTCTGATAAAACAAATGAACACAGTAATTAGGACTGCCCATAGAGATCCATGTGATATAACAGAAGTATACAGTATATATTACTGTGCAGCTAAACTAATAACTGATAAAGTTTTACAACAAGATCACAGGGTAGTGAGGGAAAGGAAGTGGAGAAATCGAATACCATCATGGAAGTATCGAACAGAGAAAAATATAAAGCAATTAAGACAAGAAGTGTCACTGTTAGAAGACTATAGAAGAGGGAATAGATTAACAAAAATACTAAGAAAGATACATGTGATAAAAGCAATGCACAATATTAGAAAAGACCAGGATCTATCATGCACTATCTCATATAAATTAAAAATTTCAGCACAGGTGGGAAAGTATAGAAGATATAGAGATAAATATAAAGGAAAAGTACAAAATAAGCAATTTACTGATGACCCAAAAAAGTTTTATAGAGAATTGGGAAACAAGGTAAAATGAATTGAAATACTGCCAAAAGAAGAAGAAATAGATGCATTTTGGAGAAGTATCTATGAAGATCCTGTGGAACATAATAAAGATGCTAAATGGATAAAAGAAATAAAAGAAAGAATAAGAAGTTTAAAGGTACAGGATATGAAATGGAATGAAGTAACAGCCAGAGAAATTGAAGCAAAGTTAGGAAAAGTCTCTAACTGGAAAACCTCAGGCCCATGAGTGGGAAGCTGGCATAATGGTTAAGGTATTTACCTTACAGATGCAGTACCTAACATTTGGTTAAAAGTATTAACATCTTTCCACAAAGATTTAGCCATGAGTAAGAACTATTTATATGTGCACTCTGAGCAGACACCAACCTGGCTAACAACAGGTAAACAATGCTCCCAATTAAGAGTGAACCTGCAAGCTACCCTAAAAATTATAGACCAATAATTTGCCTTCCAACGATGTATAAACTATACACGGGAATTGATGCAGCAGAGTTTATAGTCATTTAGAGGATAATTATGGCAGTAGAACAAAAGGGCAATAAAAGAAAGTCATATAGAGCAAAGGATCATTTCTTGTTAAATAAAGTCATAGTGGAGAACTGTAAAAAGGGGAAGACTCTAAGTATGGTATGGAATGACTACAAAAAAGCAGTTGATAGCATCCCACATTCACAGATAAAAGAGTTCTTAAAAATGTATAAGATACACCCTACACTGATCGACTACATTACAGTGACCATGAAACAGTGGCACACCACTTTGCAATTAAGCTATGATAAAGGATAAATTGTTATCCCAGGGATAACAATTCAAAGGGGGATATTCCAGGATGACTGTCACCATTGCTATTCTGCCTTGTCCTTAACCCATTAAGATGTCTCCTTAACAGCTTAGTCAATGGCTATAATCTGGCTCCTAGAAAACAACAACGTCTAAAAACTTCTCATCATCTATTTGTCGATGATTTAAAATGGTATAGCTCATCAGATGAGAAACTGAAAGCACAGCTGCAGGTTGTCAAAAGTGTTTCAGAAGATATTAGAGTGTCAGTGTGCAAAAGCAACATTTAAAGCAGGAAAACTGCAACACCAGGAAAACATCAGTTTGGGACAAGAATGTGATATAAAAGAACTTGAGCAAGAGGGAGTGTATAAATACTTGGGAACTGATGAAGGATCAGCAATAAAACATGAACAAATGTAAATATAACTTAGTAAGGAATACTTTAGAAGACTTAAATTAATTCTGAAAACAGCATTGACATCTAGGAACAAAATCCAAGCTATAAACCAATTTGCTCTTCCTGTCCTAACTTACAGTTTTGTAGTGATTGATTGGCCCCACAATGTGTTAGATAGATTAGATATTAAAACAAGAAGAATGCCTCATGCTCACCAAATGATCTATACAAATTAGTGCATACCAAGATTATATATTCCCTGTTCCAAAGGAAGGCTGCGCCTCCTTGAAATTCATTACATGTATAGATCTGCAATCATGGAATTCGACACATACTGTATCTGCTGACCTCACAACACCCAAACGTAGTGAAAGTTTTGAAACATGATGAGAATAAATCTAAGATGACTTCTCTGCTTAATCTAGTAGAAGCATATTGGCGTTAAGCAGAAATGGAAATCAAACCAGAAATAGATACAAATCAGGCAGCAATTCAATGTGCAAAAAAACAAAAGAAAGAATATAAGGTGAAGAACCAGATGAAAAGGCAAGAAATGTGGAAAATGCATAAATGTAGTTGCAAGTATAGAAAACTTCTGGAAGAACCTCATGTTGATCAGGAATGAATGCAGAAATGGTTAAGGAGAGGTGAATTCAAACCAAGAGAAGAATGGTTAATATTGGCGGCCCAAGATAGTGAGCTAAGTACACCCTAGTTTACAAAGTCCATTGAACATGTGGGAGAACCAGACAAGTGTAGGTTTTGTAAAACCAAATTGGAAACAGTCACATAACTTGTTGCTGGTTGTGACATACTAATGACAGAAGGACTTTATACTGAAAGACATAATAATGTGGCAAGACTGTTGCACTGGGGATTGGTCAAGCATTATAGTATTCAAGAGGCTGAAAAACACTGAAAACATAAGCCACAAAGCATGAAGACTACATCACATGGGATCATCCATTATGAATAGTTCAAAAGATAGATGCTAGTTATCTGATAATTAAAATTATTTGGTACCGTTAGTGGCTAAATCTAAGAACCATTCCTATATATGTTTCGGTTTCCCTTCTCCTCTCGCTTTGTCCTTTTGACGTGTGGCTCAGAATAAAGTATTCATTTTTATCTTCTTTTATTTAAATTTACTGAATTGTAATCATAGGCAGTGTTTTCTAGCTTAATTGAAGCTTCTACTTGATTATTTAGATATATTTCAAGTATTTTAGCCCAGGGGTTTATCCCAAAGCAGCACTTTGCATATATTGTAGATAAGAATTGTTTTGTATGTTATCTTCTGTATGAACAGTCATGTTAATCTGCATTTCTCTCTTGTTTTGCTCTTTTTGGTTGATATATATGAAATGGAATTTAATAAAAGTTCAATTTGAAAAAAAAAAAAGATAGATTCTAGAAAACCGGATATAGTGGTCCAAGAAAAGAAAAATAGCATTGATTTTTGAAATTGCCACACCCAATGACTACAGTGTCCTATGTACAGAGGGACACAAAGTTATAAAATATCAGGATTTGCAAGCAGAAATTAGAGCAATGTGGAAAAAAAGATACCCAGATAGTTCCAATAGTAGTAGCAGCAACAGGTCTTATAAAGAACAGTCTGCAATCATATTTACACATGTTGCCAATACATTTAACAGTGTATGAACTGCAGAAGGAGTCATTACTGGGCACATTGTGAGTGCTTCAAAGAACACTTTTGGCTGATATCAAAGAGTGAAACAATACTAATTTCATGAACTTTAATTGTACTTTGACTTAGGAATGGGGTCCATTCCCATCATGGTATTAGAAACCCAAAAGATTTGGAGAAATTAAAAAGGGAACCTCAATGCACCAAAACCATTTTTTTATTTTTTCCTAATCATTCTCAAGCACAGTCTTTCATTTCTTTATTCTCTTATTTACTCCTTTATTTTTATTAATGCCACATTCCTTCTTTTAATGTTTTTAACCTCCACAAATCCACTACCTCCTCATATCTCCTATTTACCAAATAAAACAAGACCATTGTCCTTCTTTCATACACTTCTTTTAAAACTATATAAAACATAGTTGAATTTTATAAGTTTAAGTGTGAAACTCCAATTTGCTCTGAAGCATGCTGCTAATATATCACGTTATACTGCCTCCCCACACTTATTTTATTTTATTTTTATTTTATTTTATTTTACATTTGTTGACCGGGCTAGTCTAGCTGGAGATATTTCCATTTTCAAGTAGCGGCCCGGGGAGAAAAGCTCCACAGAAGTAAGATACATACAGAAAAAACATCATACAAAAATAATAATAATAATAGTGATAATAGAGTTAGTAATAGAGTTTGCAAAAAAACAAAAAACAAGCAAACCCTTCAATGTAAAGTACTACTACTTGTGTTAATTACTATAACATACAATTACAGTCCAGATAACATTATACAAGTTGACACATACTTATCAGATGATGTAAACAAGGATTGGAGGTAAGGAAAGTAGAGTAAAAAGAAAATAAGGGAGAAAAGGAAGGGATTGATTGTGGATAAGAGAGCAAGTTAAGGTAGATAACAGGTAGAGAAGCAGAGGGAGTAGAAAAGAAAGCCAAGTAGAGAAAAGAGAAAGGAGTAAGAGAGATAGTTTTAAATTTAGGTAGTACTAGTGGAAAGTTAATCAGGTTTACTACAGGAACAAAGCCAGTGATTTTGGAAATGCAGTTTAATATTTTGTTTGAAAAGAGGCAATGATGTAATATTTGTTATATTAGAAGGTAACAAATTCCATTTTTTCCCTACAGCATTGGAAAATAGTGAGTCGCCAGCATTGTTATTTGATTTTTTGTACTTGTTAGGAGTTTACTAGAAGAGCGGAGAGAGTTGAGATTGTTATAGGGGATTATGAGTTGTGAGAGTATCGGGGTATTATTAGGTTGGTACAGTATTTTATGGGCAATAGAGAGTTGATGGATTATAAGATAGTTTTGAAACTCTAGCCAGCCTAGAAGTTTTAAGTTAAGACAGTGATGGGTTTTATAGGGGTTACCAGTAGCGAAGCGGGCAATGTTATTATAGCAGGTTGCCAGTTTGTTAAGGTTGTTTTTTTTGAGGTTGGTAAAGATAGGTGAAGCATAAAGAAGAGTAGAAATAAGATGGGAGTGAGCAATCCTTGTTCTAGTAGAAGGTGTAAGAAATGGTCTAATTCCATATAAGGATCCTATTTTTCTGTTAACTAGTTTTATGGAGTTGTTAATGTGTTGGTCAAAAGATAGATTATTGTCTATGGTAATACCTAACAATTTAGTTGAAGTGTCGGGTGAGATGACAGTGGCACTGTTGGAGGAGATGGAGAAATGTAAGGGGGAGGCCCTGGATGTGGGGATAAAAAGAAGACGTTTAGTTTTTTTAGCATTTAGTAAGAGGAATCGACTGGAGAACCATGTTTCTACAGTATTAAACACCTTTTGAGTGAGGGAGATAAGTTCTGGGGTAGAAGATGCTGAGCAGATGAGTGTAGAATCATCAGCGTATTGAATGCAGGTTGCTTGAGGGATTGTTGTTTGAAGATCATTAATGTAGAGGGAGAAGAGAAGTGGGCCAAGGATAGAGCCTTGTGGTACGCCAATAGAAACGGGCAAAAGTGAAGAAATGTGGTTATCCCAAAGAACTGCTTGTTTTCTGTTTGTAAGGTAGGAGTTAAACCATTTGATGGCTGGGATATCAAATGAGAGGGATTCAAGAGTATTGAGTAATAAAGAGTGGTTGACCATATCGAATGCTTTGGAGAGGTCAATGAAGAGGGCAGAAGAGAGTAAGTTGTTGTTGCGGTTCTGATTAATAGTATCTACAAAGGAAAGCAGGGCAGTGGTAGTACTGTGATGTGGTCTAAAGCCATGTTGACAGTTTGCTATTATGTTATGAAGAGAGAGATATTGTACAAGTTGAAGGTGGATACATTTCTCCATAATTTTAGCCAAAGGTGAGAGGAGAGCAATAGGTCTATAGTTAGAGTAGTCTGTGGAGTTTCCACCTTTATGAAGTGGGATGATATGAGAGACTTTCCAGATATCAGGGATGATTCCTTCTTTGATTGTCCTATTTATGAGAATGGATATAGGATATGCAATAACTTTGGCAGCCTTTTGAAGAAAGAGAGAAGGGAGCTTATCAGCAGAGGGGGTACATGGTTTTAGTTTGAGAAGAAGTCTATGAATGTAAGATGTAGAGATAGGTTGTAGTGAAAATTTAAAGGAGGAGTTTGTTAGGTTACTTGGTGGACAGAAGTTGTTGGCATTAAGTTGTTTAGCTAGAGCTTGTATAGTTTCAATGAAGAAAGAGTTAAAAACATCTGCAGTTTGTTGAGGGGTATCAGGGTCTGCATTTAGTGGGGAAGGTGTTTTGGAAGTTCCTGGGGCGAGGAGTTTATTGACTGAGGACCAGAAAAGTTTAGAATTATTAAGATGAGTTTGTTGTAGTTTGACATAGAATCTTTTTTTATCAGCTATCACTGCCTTTTTAGTTAGATTTCTAAGCTGTCGGAAGTGTAAAAGATCAGGGTAATTTCTGTGGGATCTCCATTTGGCCCAGACTTTATTTCTAGTGAGAATGAGTTTTTTGGTTTCATGGGAGAGCCAAGGGGCTGTGTTAGTTTTTATTCTAATAATACGTTCAGGAGCATGTAAGTCAAGAATGGATAAAAACATTTTGTTAAAATGTAGTACTGCATTTTCAAGAGGAAGTGTTTTTAAGGGGTTCCAGTTACATGCACTGAGTTCAGTCTGAAATAGGTCAAGATTAAAATGTTTGATGGTGCGTATTTTTCTCATAAAGTGGGGGTTTAAACAATCAGCTGTTTCTCTTGTTATAAAAGTTAAAGAGTGATCACTGACATCGTCTGGCAAGGTTCCTACTTTGTAATTATTTTTGACTCTGTTTATAAGTATCCAGTCAAGAATGCTTTCTCTATTAGTATGTTTATCGTGCCTAGTAGTTAAGGTAATGGTTTGAGTAAAACCATGAAGGTTGATATGAGATGAAGGATTTTCAGCATTAATACTTTTCCAGTCTATGTTCAGGTCACCTAGTATGATGGTTTCCTGTGGATAAGAAGCTGATATCCAACTAAGATAATTTTCTAGGATAGGTATATTGTTACCAGGAGGCAGGTATATACAGATGATATAAAGGGATTTTTTGGAATTTAATTGGAGTTTGATAATGATGGCTTCTATCTTGCTATCTTGAGTTGGTGAGGCTGGAAGGGTAGTGATATTCAGATGATTTTTACTTATTATTGATGTATTAATTATCATAACCCTTTTATAAATCCCATCTTAAATATGACAGAGATCATCTACATTTCTCATTGTGGCAACCCATTCTACCATTTTTTTATACCCAGTTCATTATTCCCCAATTCTGTACCTTAAAATGGTACCATGTAATCAGTGATCTTCACAATGTTTTCTCCCTTTCATCTAACCTCTTTACTTTTAATTTCATTGAGTTGCAAACCAGACTTTTATCTATTTCTAACTTTTCTTCTGTTTCCTTATTTCCTTAGACACTAAAACCATGATACCCGCATCAGTGTACAATACCGTGCAAATCCCCATTCTTCTCTTTTAAGGTATCTAATCTTTCCTTCACAATTTTGCAGTAAACAGAGGAATGGACTAAATACACAACATTGCCTGGTACTTTCGCTTCCTATATATTCATTAATCATTAGTGTCTCTGCACATGTACTATAAATCTCCTTATATCAGTCTTAAAATCACATCCTCATCTACCATATCTTGTAGTATATTAATCATTTTATTCTGGTTAGTACTACAATAAGCTTTTTACAAATCTGTACTTAGAAGAAACCATCCTTTTTTTTCTCTCATTCTCATCTTCTTATTTTCTAACATACCACAGTGTATCTTTATACCTTCTTTTCCCAGATTTCCTGTTTTTTTTTCTGAAAAAAATGTTCAGACATCACATCCACTCTGCCTTGCATTATTCTGGCTAAACTCCAGTAACCTGTATTCAGCAATGGTATAGGATAAATGCTATTTATTTTGTATCATCCCTTTGTTTAAATAACCACTACTTTCTGTATATCTCACCTGTTTTGTAATACTTCAAACAACTATTTTTTGAAAATTTCACTCACTATAGTCAATTGTTTGTTTGTTAAGACCTTATACAAATCATACTCTATTCCATTAATACCTGGGGTGTTTCCCATGTAATGGCCTATAATGTCTGGATAATCTGTTGCATTGTTATTTTTTCCTTTTCTTTCAGTTTACCTACCTTTCCTATATTCTCTACTCTTTTCCTCTAAAAAGTTTATAGATGCATTTCTGCATAACTCACAATTTGCTATTTCTCTGATGAAGTACCTCCAATTTCAACCCATAAATAACTCATCCTCTGTTAGCTTTATTTCTTTTTTTGCTCAGCTAATAAAGGACATATCTGTTATGTTTCTATATATTCTAAACCTCTATCTCCTATATATTACGGATATCCTTTCTTTCTTTATTCTAAACAGCCAGCTTTCTCTTTTCCTTACTTTAACCATATTGTTACATTCTCATGCCACATGCAGCCTTTTCAATTGCTCCAACTCTGCCATCTGTCTTCCATATTCTTTTCCCTTATGTAATTGCATTTCTTCCTCAGTTTATCTTTAAATGTCTCTCATTATCTCAACCAAGACTAATACAATATTCGTATCCCCATATGCCCTTGACACAGCACATCTATTTGTAGATTATATATGAAGTTATAATCAATTTTTCAGAGAGTAGGTTAGCATTAATTAATTTAAAAAAATGACACTCTATCCTCATGTCTTTTTCATCTCACATTATTAACTATAAGCAACATGGTCAGAAAACTTTATCATTTCACATTATTAACTATAAGCAACATGGTCAGAAAACTTTGTTTTTTTTATCATAACCCAGCAATTCAAAGAAAAAATATTTTTTCTGCTGCAAAATTCCCACTAAAATATGTATAACTTAATATATTTGAATGATATGAATAATTCTTTCCCTGTCTGCTGTTCTACTTAACTGAGAACCTTACAATTTCCCACTTTAAAAAGTCTACCATTCTAACATATAATCAAAATACATCATTGGTTCCTAATATACTGCTTATGTCACTAATATACCTGTTGTTATCTTGCAGATGCCTCAGCATATCTTTGTGATTACCTTGCTTTAAGTCTGTGCACTTTCATTACTACAATTACTAATTATAACTACCTCTGTCATATACTCTTTTAGTTGAGTTCCCCCAAAACTTACATTTAGGCCTTTAAATAATGAGTGTTGTATGACTTTTGATATTAATTTGAATTTAACTGAGGCAAAGTAATGTGCCACACAGATTGTTTTCAAACTCAGCCAAGGAGCACTGTCTAAATGACTAGCTCAGAGTCACACACTAAGCAAATGGAGACAGAGAGAATCGGTCCCCTGATTTAGGATAAAGCTCATTAACAGCTTTTAGCCTTAATCCTCTGACCAAACTGTCAAACTCCCACAAATGCAGATAGATGGAATTCTCCTCCTGTTAGTAATAATCAGTAATCCAAATACTTTCTTTCAACAATGCACCTTCTCATCATCATCATGTACTTTCCACAGTTAATCTCTGCTCATTGATTTAATTGTATCCACTCCCCAAAATGGTATTACTTCATTTGCATGAAAACCATGGTAATTCCAATTGTTTTAGTCCTAAAGCTTAGTCTTGATTTTTTCTTATACTAATCATGAATATTTATCCATAATTGCTTTCTCTTAGAAACATCCCACAATATTGTATCTTATTGAACTTAACTTCATTATAAGTAAAGAGTTTGCCTTTTCAAATTTTCTCCCTTTTCTAAGTATTTGTATTGTTCATCTTAAAAATATTTCTATGCCTTCAGCCCTTTATTTTCTACAAATTCAAAATCATTTTCTTACCCCAGATTCTTCTGAATTTTTTAACCATATCAATAGTTTTCAAATGCATTTCTTAGAGAAAACTCTGATTGTGCCTTTTCTAGATTATCCAACCCAATTATGCTTTTAAATTCTTCCTTAATCTCTGTAAAATCAAATGGAAGAATTTTTATGATTTTTATACTGGAAACCTCCTCAAGTTCTCAAGTTTTTTCCTTGTCCTAACTTTTATGAACTCTTGTCTCCTTCTGCTCCACTGTGTTTCTCTTGCAACACCATACAGGAACTTTCCCTTCTTTCCACATAAACGTTTTTTCACATTACTAATTTTTCATGATAGAAATGTGTATTTATGGCCTTTTTTTCTTTAATTTATTTCCTTTAATTTTCCCTGTACCTTTACTTCCTCCTCCTTCTCAAGTTTCTTCTTATCCTTTTCCCCTACTATTCCTAAGTTTTCACTAGATGAGTTGTAATCTTGCCAGTTTCAGTTTCTCAATATTCTACTTTCTAATCATTGTTTCACATCATAAATCAATGCCTGTGCAGATTTTATTTGTGAAGTATCAGTGTCCACTGTTTGTGGGCTATTCTCCTTACCCCAAAGGTTGTGCAAGTGTAGAGTCAATATATTTAAGAGGGTGTGAAGATACAAAAATGCTTTTCTTAGAAGATTTGTCTGGTTGCAGGTTTAACTGTTTCATTTAAAATGTTTGAAGGTACAGTGAGTTTAAACTCTGGGAACATACAAGTTGATTTCTCTTCTTACACTTTCATCACCCACTTCCCTTGTATTATTTTGCATTTGCAACCTACATTGCATTCCTCAATATTTGTTCAGTGTTATAGTTAGCTATTTTTGGAAATGTTGTTTTATCACACGTTTTAATGCATGACTGTTTGCTTCATAAAAAATGCATTTTACCATTTCATACATTTAAATAAAATACCAGAAATAAATGCCAGCTCAAAATCCACAATTGATTGTGGATTTTGAGCTGGCATTTATTTCTGGTATTTTCTTCACTTGGTGGTGGTATTCATTTTTCTAAACCATTTCATACATTCACAATCACTGTGACTCTCTCTCTCTCACTAAATAAATGTTTCACAACAAACTTAAATGTTCATGTTGACTACACCTGTAACAAAGCTTTGGTTGCCCATCATTAAATGAATGGGTTCTGTCTGCTCCAAGGTGAAACAGTCCAGGATAATGCTTTATATTACAGCCTTTTATACAAAGTAACTATAGACTCACATTCCCATATTCCATATTCATTTGTGATCGACTTAGAATCATGTCTGAACAGCACATTGGCTGTTAAGACAAATCCTTAGCTTCTTACTATCCATACATTCACTGCACAGCTGTAAACTTAGTCATTTAACCAGATGCTGTAAAAGAGTTAATGTTATCATCAGCAGTGCAACTGGTGGTATATGTGCATTTGGTGTTTCTAGACTAGATGGCTGAGGGTTCTATTCCCACCCCATAAGATCAGAGTGTGCCATTATGTGGATGGCACTTTAAACCAAATTTCATCTGCTTGAGTTGGTGGTAGCTCCAATGGATGTAAAAGATCCCATAGCACCTCTCAAAAAGAGAAGGGGGAAGTTTCCTAATGCCCAGGCCAAATTTTCCCTTGTAGTAGAAATACCACCTTGGTGGTGGTGCTGCGGTAGCATTGTCGCCTCACAGTTAGACATTGCCCGTTCGATTCTCAGTTAGAGTGTCTTCTGTGTGGCAACATGCATGAATGGGTGTTCCTTCGTTGAAGTCTGTGCGTTAGGCCCGGCAAGCCAGCGCGTAAAACTTTACTGTCAATCATTAGCAGACCGGAGTTCCGCTGTGGCGACCCCTAACCAGGAAAAGCTGAAAGACACAAACAAAGTAGAAATACCACCTCAAGTCTCCCCTGAAAAAAAGGCCATTAGCCCAGTGGAACTAACCATGTCAACAGAGAATTAAAAAAATAAAATTAATGTAATTGATGCTGTCCTTTTGCTGCTACACTTCCCAGATTTCCAGTTGACTCAAAGAACTGAAACTTAATTCATATGTGTCTTCCCTAGGAATAGCTATAAATGTAAAATATTGAGCTGGTTGAATGCAAAAAATATGGATAACTAGTTCTTTAATTACAAACCTCTTTTGTGGTATACCATTCACACCACTGAAATATTTTACCAACCTTCTTCCCTGTACAGAAAAAAGTGATTTAATCTTATTAACAGTCATCATATCTGATTTAGACAGAGTGTCACTATCAGATTTTAACAACAATCGCCTAAGCCCCATTCCCCTTCAACTTTCCCATTTGATTCCCAGCTTGCACATTTCAGGGCTTTTTCAACAGTCCATTGTAAGTCATGTGACTGTTCATCAGCTTGAGGTGAGGTGCACAGTTTCTTTTTCATTTTGTCCTTAATCTCTATCACATTATCAACACACTGACAGATATTTCCAAAGAGCTGTCTGGGTCTGCTGGCACTCTTACCTACCACGAAGGATTGGTATCCATCAACAGATGGCACATCAATTTATACTTTGTACTTTAACCTTATTCTTCATAGGTGGAAAGTACTCATCTTGAAGAAGTTTAAATTTTATACTGTTTTGAGGAATGTTTTTATTACTGACTCAGCTATCTATTTTTATGTGAAGTTATGCAATGTGGTCCCTAAAACAAGATTTAGGATTTCATTTGTTTGTATTAAAGCATTGTTTTATGGGGATAAAAGTACAGTAAATAGAAGATTGCATTCTGACCAACTGCTTTGGGTATCAACTGTGGTGAACAGTATCCTAAAGATAGGAGAACATGGATCACAGACTGGGAACCATATCAGGGCTAGCCACTTGACTTTGTAAAAATTGGCACTAGATGATTCTGTCTTGTTAACTAATGTCACCAAATGGGCATAGGTATTTGCTAGTGATAAGTAGGTTGAGGACCTGGCCTATTTTGACCTATGCCAGGGATCCATGCTATTGGTTGGATGAGTGTATGAGCCCCTATTTGTCATTATCTACTCGCCCTAAAGCCCAGCAGCCCTAAGTCAATATGTCCAGTTGCCCAGCTTGGACTACCTGGGATAGCTCTGTTGAGTGAAAGCTGGATGTAAAAAACAATCAACCTGCCAAACTTGAACAAAGAATTGCTACAATTGGTGTAGGTTCACTAATAGGCTGGAGTTTGGAAGTAGATGACATGATGGTAAGGAGGGGCAGGACATCCTATGTATCTAGGCATCAAGATGAACGGGAGTGCAGCAAAGTCACTTGTCTTGGGACCCACTGTCAACTATTCAGGAGAGGTACAGGCTAGAAATGATGTGGGGATTATGTTGAGGGACAGGCTTTGGAAGACAGTGAGGGATGTTATGTTATGGCAATCAGACTCCAGTGTAAGGATAGAGTACTATTCCTAATCTCATACTATGCTCCACAGCAGGCCGGTGACAGTGAGGAAAAGAATGCATTCAGACAACAGTTGCAGGACCTAAGAGATAAAGCAGGACAAGATGAAATGGTGTGATAGTAGGTGACCTGAATGCACATATCGGGACATACAGAACAGGATATGAGGATTGCCTTGGTTCACATAATTGGGGCAACAGGAATAAAGAAGAAGCGGCTATTCCAGATTTCTGTCTGGCAAATGGCTTGATAGTGGCCAACACATGGATCAGTATGATAGACAGTCATAAGATCACATACATGAGTGGCCAACATGCAACTTCCTCATAGAAAGGAAAGGGCACTGGGGTAGAATCATTGATTGCAAAGTCATCCCTAGTGAAACAGTCAGTCGACAGCATAAACCACTGGTTGCCATAATCAGCTGCAAGCAGTGGTCAAAGAAGGCTCTAAGGTCAACAGTGACTAGACTGAAAACCTGGAAGTTGACTGTTGAGAAAGCATAAGAGTTCAAGGAAATATTCAGGGCTTTAGCACCTTGGGAAGAAGAGAAAATAAGTTGAGATGAAGAACAATGGCAGGACCTCAAAACAATATGTGTGAGGACTACAGAACAGATATGAGTCTGAGTCAGGTATGGAAAAAAAAGGTGCATAAGGAAAGCTGGTGGTGGAATGCAGAAGTGGCACAGCATATAGCATTGTCATCTCATAGCAAAAGGGTCTCAGTTTCTGTTCTTGGCTGGGTTGTCTTCTGTGTGGAGTCTATATGTCCTCCTTGTGCTTGCTTGGGTTTCCACCAGGTGCCCTGCTTTCGTCCCACATTCAAAAGACATGCAGTAGGTGGATTGGATACTATCAACTGGCCATAGGTGTGAGTACGTGTGTAAGTGTATGGTGTGGCAGAACTACTGCAGCAGGGCTATCCACCCAATGGTGTAAACCTTGGCTCTAGAAGCCAAGGAAGTCATCAAAAGAAAAGAGTGCAGGAAAAAGTGGGCCATTGAAAGATGGATCAGGCTAAGAAGGAATACTGGTTAGCTAACAAAGAGGCTAAGAGAGGAGTTGCTATACAAAGAACAAGGTGTCAGAGGTACTCCACCAGCTTCTGGAAAGTAACTCATCAGATCACACAATGGGACTCTATCAGTTAGTAAGACACAGACAGAAAGATGAAGATAGTCAGACACCCTTCTTAAGGGATGCCAGTAATAACCTGCTCATCAGCCCACAGGAAATCAAAGGCAGCTGGAAGGAGTACTTTCAGCAGCTTCTAAGAGAAGAAAAACACATATAAGCTGCACTGCCCCAGACACAGCCTATGATGAAAGAAGAAGAGGAGCCCACCCTAAGAGAAGTAAGGACAGTACTAAGGAAAATGAAGTCAGGGGAAAGCAGCAGGTTCAGATGAGGTCACAGCAGATATGATAAAGATGGTGGATGAGATAGGTAGAAATGGCTTCTATGGGGTACTCATAGCAGTATGTGGAGAAAGGTGTATTCCAGATGACTGGAAAATAAGCATATTAGTTCCAGTATACAAGAACAAAGGGGACATCCACATCTTTGGGAACTACAGAGGTATCAAACTCCTGTCACATTGCATGAAAGTTCTGGAGTGGGTAACTGGTAAATGTATATGTAGAATAGTAGAACATAAGATGGGAGATGAGCAGTTTGCATTCAGATCTGGATGCAGCACAACTGACCCAATGTTTGCAGTGAGAAAGATAGGTGTAAAGAAGCCAACGATAAGGAAAGAGTCCAAATGGGCATTTGGAGAAAGCATATGACAAAGTCCCAATAATACTGATTTGAGCAGTCCTGTGGTGGTCCAAAGTCCCAGAAACATTGTTAGAATTAGTGTAATCCATGTACGAGGACACAATGACTCAAGTACAACAGTGTTTGGTCTAACAGAGGAGTTCTCAGTGGAAGTGGGTGTATACCAGGGTTCATCTCTGAGGCCACTGCTGTTTAGACTGGCAGTGGACTATATCAGCAAACAGGTTGGAGGGGGATGGATCAACAAAGTTTCTGTATGCATACGATGTGGCATTACATGCAGACTCTGTGCACGAACTTCAGCAAAGTATAAGGGAATGGAATGCAGAACTGAAGGCACATGGGATGAACTTGAGTACAGCTAATGACATTTGTAGTGGCAGCAAATGGGGAAATCAGGAGAAGCTGAAAATTGAGATAAAAGGAAAATGGTAGAACACATTAACAGCTTGAAGTATCTGGGAGGGGCAGTTGAGGAGAAGGAAGTCTGAATGAGGAGATCAAAGCTAGAATCAGAGGGGCTGCAGCTAAGTGGCATAGAGTGTCAGGTGTAGTGTATTACAGTAGGATGCCAAAGAAGCTGAAAAGTAAGGTGTGAAAAATAGTGCATGACCAGTACTACTGTATGGTACAGAAATCTGGGCAGTAAAAGCAGAGCAGTTGAGGTAGCTAGAGGTGATGGACCTGAAGTGTCTGAGATGGGTGGTGGGATGCACACTGTGGGACAGACAAGGGACAGACAAAGAAATGAAGATATCAGATCAGAAGCTACTGTAGCTGCAATTGCAGAGAAGGTCAAAGAGAACAGATTACAGTGGTTTAGGCACATGTGCAGAATATCAGAAAACAGCCTGGTGAAGAAGATTTGAGGCAGACAGGAAGAAGGCAAGAGGAAACTAAGGTGTCCAGCAAAAGGATTTATAGATTCTGTGAGGGAAAACCTGTGACAGCCAGGCATGACTGTTGAAGAAGGTTGGGGAGTGGCACTGAATTGAAAGAGATGGACAACCGTTGACACAACAACCCAAACCATGCAGAAAATTGGAAATAAGGGACCAATGATGAGGATGGTGACAACAATGATGATGATGATGATGATGATGATGATCATTACCTGAGCAAAAGGATGTTTATTGCAAAAGCCCTCCTGGGATTAGTCATTAGGAAATGAAATATTTTGTAGGGCAACTTAAGCTGAAGAAGAACTTTATTATCCTGTATCTATGTATGAAAAAAGAATGAGAAATTATGGTCAAGCATTATGCCTAGCTATTTTTGCTGGTCTGATGATTTCAATGTGAAACCAATATGGTCTAAAATTACTTAGATGTTATTCTGAGTATGTCTTTCTGGTGCCTCAGATAGCACCATGGTTGGCTTGTTAGTGTTTATATACAATTTATTATTGGTTGGCTAACTCCATCATAAATTAAAGTTATGTAGTAACTCTCTGCTAAGAGTATTTGCATTATTGTGTGACCAATTAATAAGCATATCAACAGCACATGGTATGCAACTGACATGTGAGAGATCTCTGGGGATAGTTTTATGAAGACTGAAAAGATAAAGAACGTAAACAATGAGCCATGTCTGGCAACATTGGTCAACTCTTAACAAGAAGCTTGAATACCGAATTGGATTAATGCTGATAAATACTGAGATGGAAATCAAAATCGGTTCCCAGTAGGGCGGAAGATAAAAAGTTGATTGGAGAGATTTATTTAAATGAGAATGAAATAGCACTTGGCAAGGAAGTGCAGGGTTTTAAACTAATAATCTTTGGGTGATGGCTTTCAGTAATGGGGCATTACAGTATATCAGAGAATTAACTTATGGGTATATCACACTGTTGTAAGGAGCTCCACACTCTTGAACCCCTATTTCTACATTGAGCTTAACTTGAAATAGCACTCCTGCCTTATTAGTTGTCTGTTATTTCAATGTTATTAGCATTATTCAGACAGCTTAAAATAAGATAAAAAGCGTATGCTCAGTGGTTTAGTATCTGCGCACATATCTGGTTATGGTAGGAAATGTTTTTCTTGCCCTGTCTCATTCTCCCTATTTTAAGGTTGTCGTTGTCCCTGGCTGTTACTGTAAACTGTTGTGATCTTAAATGTATAAATTATGTAGAATATATATCGTATTTCAATAAAATGAGAGTTTTCTTCAAAAAATGTGATACTTCAGGTAACTTGAACTGTTTGCTGTCAATACTAAAGTAGAGAAATACTCTGCTATAGTCTGTTGCCCTCTAGCAGCATCATACACACAACATTCTAGAAAGAAGAGTAATGGAATTTGACTGGTATCCTTGACCAGTTTTTCTCTATTCTGCATGAATATCACCTTGGATTTTCCTTGAAAGTAGGCTATGTACAACCGGCCAGGTCCAGTCTACACAAGTAAATACTGTATGCAAAAAATTAATATATTGATTGTACGTATGCTGCACTAGACCAGGATATTAGAGAAGGCAGTATGGCAGGAGTAGTGTCCAGCTGTAACCAATGGGACTGAAAAGGATGCAAACAACATTCAGAGTCCCTTCTACTTTCTTTTCTAGATTACATTGCTTCTCTTTATAATTAAGTCTTGTGTTTCTCAGATAGGTTCTGCTTTGTATTTGGAATTCTCATGCTAATTGACTAGTTCTCCATCTAGCATTATATATTAAAGGAAACTACATATAGGACTGTAAGGACTATGTAAGCAGATACAGTAGAACCTAGATTATAGATTTCAGGTTATATTAGAATGCTGACAAAATAAAATAAGACTATTTTTAAAAAGTTGTATCTCTTGAGAGGAAGGGGTAATGGAAGCACTTAAATTTGTTTGATTGAGTATAATGCACCCAAGATCACACCATATTTTCTTGAGTTATATAACCTGCCTTCCTTTCCTGTATTGGGTACTATTGTTGTACAAAGCCACTGCATCTATGGCAATTGCTTGCTCAACCTGACCATCGGCAGCCAATTAATCCTGTTAGGTTAAGGATATCCAAGCAAAAAGCCAGCTGGAAAATGTAACTTGTGTGGCAATTATTTTTATCCAGTGCAGTGAATTGGATAGTAGCAAGCATCAGAGAAAAGAAAAAGTGTCATGTAGTAGTAGTTTTAGATCCTAGAAAAATACCCTCTTGAATGTTTTCTTCACCATCAGCTTTGACAGAGTGCTGGTAACAAAGGGATATTGCCTTTTATCAGCATTAGATGGCTGCAGACTATGGAATGTCTACTGACCATTAGAATTAAACAAATGCCTGAAGTTAGGAGAACAGTCAGTGCTTGCTTTTTGTTCTGAAGTAATTTATTAGACTGTAATAAACACTTTCAACTTCCCAGTATTGTTGAATATGAGGTACTTGCTCTGAGATCACTGGACCTCAGAATAAGTGGAATTAGATATCTGAGATACCACTGTCTCAGAATCATTATATATGAAAACAAAACTGAAGTTAGGAGAACAGTCAGTGCTTGCTTTTTGGTCTGAAGTAATTTATTAGACTGTAATAAACACTTTCAACTTCCCAGTATTGTTGAATATGAGGTACTTGCTCTGAGATCACTGGACCTCAGAATAAGTGGAATTATCTGAGATACCACTGTCTCAGAATCATTATATATGAAAACAAAAGTGTGGTTTACTGCTTACAAAGTGAGCTATCTTGTGTTGCTGCTTTGCCCCACTGCCATTTTTTAGATATTCTATGCACCTTTCACCCTTGAATTTGCCCTTATCTTCATCTATTAAGAGATTTCAGGGGTGATAAATTTCAGTGATTATTCTCAACAGGTTACTGTCACAACCAGAGTGCTTGAATGCTGTTCTTGCGGCATTAAGTGTTCACTTTCATTTATTTATTTGCATTTGTTAACTGGGTGGTGTCAAGTCTTATGGTCCATCTGGCCATCAGTCTGAATGTTTGGTTGGCCCGTTTGTAGTACAAGGAATTATTTAGAGTATGATTCTTTTACGTTTTTTGTGATTTTGGCTTTTTGTCCGAATAAAGGACACTGGCGTAATACAATAATTATATGCGCTGAGGTTGGAAAGAAATCCTCACGTGTTCTTGAATTATTGAATTTTTGAATTTTTGAATCATTGAATTTTGTACTCTTGCATTTTTGCACTTTTGCGTTTTTTTTTTTTTTTTTTTTTTCATTTCTTGTACTTGTGGTACTGTTATGATGTTATACATGATTTTTGTGATTATAAAGTTGGCTTATGATTTGGATAGTTGGCTAGTATGCCTTTAATGATACAAGTCAATGGCATAAGCTTGTATGACATCTTTGGCGTGGTTAATCATCTTTTGTATAGATGTTTTTTGCATATGTGCACTTTATCCACTATGACAACATATGCTTAAATGTTTGATTTAGATCTCTTAGTTGTTATAGACTTAGCTAGTTAATGTTTCATTCTTGACTAATCTTATATTTTTACATTTTGATGGACGCTGTACATATTGAATTCCAACTTTGATGAATGGATGAGCTCAAGGTTCTAGTTGGTTAGTCTTGAGTGACAGATGGTGTTCTTCGAAATGAAATGGGGTTTTGTGAATAGCATGGTATTATGCTGGGAGCATATGTAAATGGTATCTGTGTTGTTTGTATTACCCTGTCATCATTTCTTGCACAGCTTTTGCTTTTGCGTAGCATCTGTTCACCTTTATTATGACTCACGCCATGGCTTTGGTGGATGCGGTATGTAGCTCCTTTGACTTTGGATAAGCTCTCATATGGCACCGATGATGATGTTTGGTTTCTGACTTGTTTTGCGAGTGTTTTCAAATAACAAGCAGTCTTGTACTAATTGTTCCTTATGCATCATTGAAGGTATATGTAAATGTTTTATGCAACGTATTTTATGATGGATATTTACACATATATTATTAATTTTTGATTTTATTATCAGTTATGGCTGGCTCTATTATGTCCTAACTAGGACGTATTGGTCCATTGTTTTGGTTGTTATACTTTGAATTTTATGTTTTTTAATAATATTGAATTAAATGTAACACTATGAAGTTGGCGTCTTAACTTGGTAACAAGACTGATAAGGAAAGACATACCCTAAGCTATCTTCTCTCCAAATATGGGCATTACTTCCTGAATTATAGTTAATGAGGCATATTATTAGCAATTACGGTAAATTCATGCATTTTGATATAAGTCTATTGATCTTAAATTTTAAATGATAGGTATTGTTGAATTTATAATTAATATTATTAGGATGTTTGTTTTTAAAATGGTGTGTTAGGTCGTTGAACATGAAGTTTTGATGTATATTTTTAAGAATGTGATTCTTGAATGAATTAATTGAATTAATTAATTGGTAAACTGGATAATTGTGGCTAACGAATTACTATAAAAGGTAATGGAAGTTTTTGTAAGATTGTAACCTGATGAAGCGCAATCTCATTGCGTGCAAGCGCTTGTTCCTGTTTTTTTCCTTTTATTAAATGCTGTTTGATTCATTTCGTGGTGGTTTCAAGCAATTTCTTCAGTACTGTCTTCCTTATTTTGATGCAAGAAACCTTTGGGTGATCGGCTACTGTTTTCTGCAGTTGGTATCTTTGTTTTTGCATTTAACCGGTCACCACGCGATGGAAACGCAGAACATTGAACTAGACTACAATCCAGTGAGTAATATGTCCAATGAGAACTGGAACTGTCTCTTCTATCAACAAGATAATCCGCTGTTACATATGGATCTGAATGGTGAAACATATAGAAGTCCATCTAGCATCAATGACAATATGCATGAGTTCTTTGGGAGTTTAAGAACATTAGAGAATGATCTTTACCGCCTGCACAGGCTCGTTTGGCAAAGGAGGCACCTGCAAGCGTGCCTGCATTTCAAAGTTATCCCCCGCGGCATGCATGTTTTATGCATGCCGACTTATGGGGATAGCCAACCAGAGCTACTCCGGCAGTGGCAGAAGTTAAATATTGACTTTGGATATAAGTATATCCAGCTATTGTTGGACTATTTTACACCGCTTGAAGCGGAGTTATTGAATAAGGTAGAAGAGCAATATAACTCACTTACCACCATCTATCAGTCTGAGTTTTGCAAAACAAAGATACAAGTCATGAACAGACAATTGTCTCTATATAGCAGTAAGCTAGAGCAGATTAAAATCAGAAAGCTGAAACGGGACTGTGAGGATTTCTGTCTCGGCCGTATCTTTGTATGGCCGAGATCTCATCCCAATCCTAACAACAATACACATCTTGGTCAAGTGGATACCTCAGTCGGTTCGACCAGCAGTGTCTCTGTAGCCGCACAGAATGATATGTCTGATACAGGACTGCATATAGAAAATGCTTTAACCGATGCACCTAATATGTCCGATACTCCGGTTTCCTCATTACCATGTAACCAACAAGGGTTGGTTCATCATAACACATTGGGTGCGAAACCCAAAGTAGCTGGAACAATTAATAAGCTTACGGCACCTTTGCCTTTAAATTTTCCCCTTCCCTACAAGGAGGCAGTGCGAGCTCGTTCCAACAGCCGGGGGAGAGGAAAAAGGAAACTGTCAGGGGATGCGCAGGAGCAGAGAAGAAGAATGAAGGTCTGAACTGTTTGGAAACTACCAGGGGATGTGTCGGAGCAGAGAAGAAGAATGAAAATGTGAACTGTTTATTTTTTAACTTGTCATCTAGGACTTTTTCGATGAATGCAATGAATGTTTTGAACAAGGGTATGTCGTTTATTCCCTCTCATTATAGTAATATTTCTGACACTTTAATAGGGCTACGTAAGTTTTGTAGGAAACTGTCCCTTAAGTTATTATTCAAAGATAGTTTATCTGATCCCATGAATAATCATGAGAATAACTTTACCTGTAGAAGGAAAAGCACCTTTATGCCCCCACTTACACATACTGTTGATTGTTTTTTGAAAACTTGTGAACGGGATTTTTATCATTATTATGATAACCCAGAGAAAAAGAATATCTTTGTAAATCTCAATATGGAAGAAACGTTTGAGTTAAAAGCATTGTGCACTGATCCCAAGCTTGTATTTAAGCCAGCAGATAAGGGAGGGGGGATTGTAGCCATGGATGCAATTTTTTACCATGAACTAATGCTTAATATGTTAAACAATGATGTTGCATATAAGAAGATTGATAAACTACAAATAGTATCACTGACGCAGTATGTCCATGACACATTATATGATATGCTAATGACCAGATCCATTGACAAACCTTTGTATGATTTTTTGTTGATAGAACTTCCCTTGATCCCTATCATTAAAGGCTTGCCGAAGCTGCACAAGGACAAATACCCACCACCTTTGCGTCCTATTGTGTCAGGTGACCACTGGGTAACTTACAACGCATCACTATATATACAAACTAAATTAGGAACATTAGTAAAGCCAGTACCTACGATCCTTCTTGATTCTTTTAAACTACTGGATGACTTGAAGTTGAACATGATAACAGATAAAATAACAGACAGAACTTTATTAGTAACCCTAGATATCGAAAGCCTTTTTACCAATATTCCCAATGAGTATGGCTTAGATGCGATAAGAACCCATATGACACAACTGGGTATTGAAAATGGCGAAATTATGAATATATGTTGTCTACTGGACTTAGTCCTAAATAACAATGTTTTCCTTTACGACAATGTGGCATATGCACAGACATGGGGGGTCGCCATGGGCACCCCCTGTGCTAATGCATATGCTAACCTTGTCGTACTGGAATGGGAAAAGGAGCACATTTTTAATGACTTCAGATTTGCTAATGTCGTACTATACAGACGTTTTGTAGACGACATTCTATTATTATGGAATGGGGACGAGGATAGCCTTATTTCCTTCATCAACCATATGAATAGTGTTACTTCGTTCTTTAAATTTAGTCATGATTTTTCTTATCATAGTGCAAACTTTTTGGACATCACCATTAAGAAGGGTAATCAATGTAAGCTAGTGACGACACTCTATAGGAAATCCTGCTGGAGGAATGGGATCCTCCATTATGACAGTTTACATCCACGACATATTTTTCGAAATATAATAAAGAACCAGATGAGCAGGATAGATAAAATTTGTAGTGATAAATTGGATGCACTTAATATATTGGATACTCAGAGGAAACACTTCATGGATAGGGGTTATCCCTTAAAGTTGATTGATGAAATGAGTAAATCCATATCCGATAACATCATACCTCAGACTAAAAATTTTTAATTACCATAGATCTACTAAAAATATGGCCAATACTCTATCTTATGATATAAAATTTACTAATGATGTACAGTATTTGACTGATATAGTGAGGGAAACTGGAAGATTTTACTTTCAGATGCGTCTGTATTAGAAGTTATCAGTAAGAAACCGGCATTTAGATTCATGAATTGTATGAATTTAAAAGACTTTTATGTAAGGAGAAGTTGGTTTCTACATCCACTGACATTAGATCTCAGATGAGAACAGGCACTTTCCCATGTGGTAAATGCTCTTTCTGTGGTCATATCTCCAAAAAATGTGGACTCACACCGCCAGGCACTGGAGTGAGTACGCTATCTATGTTTTATGCAAATTGCAATACTAAAAATGTGGTCTATCTTGCCACCTGTACTCTCTGTGATGGCTACTATGTGGGATTGACCTCACGGAGACTAAGGGATCGAATATATGATCATGTTTATAATATCAGAAGAAATAATCCTAATAATGCCTTGGCCTTACATTGCAGTACCCACCCTAAGCACAGTTTTGTGTTTCAGGTACTACAGGTAGTAGATCCCAATAGGAGGGAGGGTGACCACATGAATACCTTGGAAACTTTTGAACTAAGGTGGATCCTAAGACTTAAAGCTCACATATCACCAGGTTTGAATACCGTGGTCAATCTTCGACCAGCCTTGTTAGGGCTTAGCTAACCTGATCCGCTTTGTTATGTTTAACCTGAGTATTAGTTTACGATGTATGCCTTATCACTGTGATCTTGAAATTTATATCCCTTTATAATGGTTAAGGATCTGCATTTGTTTATAATACCAGAAGAAATAATTCTAAGAATGCCTTGGCCTTACACTGCAGTACCCTTTCTAAGCACGGTTTTGTGTTTCAGGTACTACAGATAGTAGATCTAAATAGGGATATCTTTCTATAATGCCTAAGGATCTGTGTCTGACATATCTATTACGTTAAAAATTATAAATATCAAGTACTACCTTCTTATCTATCAGAGTTTATTTGTATAACTTATTGCAGCATAGAAAAATTTCTTGCCACATTACGTTGTCAAGTCTTATGGTCCATCTGGCCATCAGTCTGAATGTTTGGTTGGCCCGTTTGTAGTACAAGGAATTATTTAGAGTATGATTCTTTTACGTTTTTTGTGATTTTGGCTTTTTGTCCGAATAAAGGACACTGGCGTAATACAATAATTATATGCGCTGAGGTTGGAAAGAAATCCTCACGTGTTCTTGAATTATTGAATTTTTGAATTTTTGAATCATTGAATTTTGTACTCTTGCATTTTTGCACTTTTGCGTTTTTTTTTTTTTTTTTTTTTTTCATTTCTTGTACTTGTGGTACTGTTATGATGTTATACATGATTTTTGTGATTATAAAGTTGGCTTATGATTTGGATAGTTGGCTAGTATGCCTTTAATGATACAAGTCAATGGCATAAGCTTGTATGACATCTTTGGCGTGGTTAATCATCTTTTGTATAGATGTTTTTTGCATATGTGCACTTTATCCACTATGACAACATATGCTTAAATGTTTGATTTAGATCTCTTAGTTGTTATAGACTTAGCTAGTTAATGTTTCATTCTTGACTAATCTTATATTTTTACATTTTGATGGACGCTGTACATATTGAATTCCAACTTTGATGAATGGATGAGCTCAAGGTTCTAGTTGGTTAGTCTTGAGTGACAGATGGTGTTCTTCGAAATGAAATGGGGTTTTGTGAATAGCATGGTATTATGCTGGGAGCATATGTAAATGGTATCTGTGTTGTTTGTATTACCCTGTCATCATTTCTTGCACAGCTTTTGCTTTTCGTAGCATCTGTTCACCTTTTATTATGACTCACGCCATGGCTTTGGTGGATGCGGTATGTAGCTCCTTTGACTTTGGATAAGCTCTCATATGGCACCGATGATGATGTTTGGTTTCTGACTTGTTTTGCGAGAGTGTTTTCAAATAACAAGCAGTCTTGTACTAATTGTTCCTTATGCATCATTGAAGGTATATGTAAATGTTTTATGCAACTCCGTATTTTATGATGGATATTTACACATATATTATTAATTTTTGATTTTATTATCAGTTATGGCTGGCTCTATTATGTCCTAACTAGGACGTATTGGTCCATTGTTTTGGTTGTTATACTTTGAATTTTATGTTTTTTAATAATATTGAATTAAATGTAACACTATGAAGTTGGCGTCTTAACTTGGTAACAAGACTGATAAGGAAAGACATACCCTAAGCTATCTTCTCTCCAAATATGGGCATTACTTCCTGAATTATAGTTAATGAGGCATATTATTAGCAATTACGGTAAATTCATGCATTTTGATATAAGTCTATTGATCTTAAATTTTAAATGATAGGTATTGTTGAATTTATAATTAATATTATTAGGATGTTTGTTTTTAAAATGGTGTGTTAGGTCGTTGAACATGAAGTTTTGATGTATATTTTTAAGAATGTGATTCTTGAATGAATTAATTGAATTAATTAATTGGTAAACTGGATAATTGTGGCTAACGAATTACTATAAAAGGTAATGGAAGTTTTTGTAAGATTGTAACCTGATGAAGCGCAATCTCATTGCGTGCAAGCGCTTGTTCCTGTTTTTCCTTTTATTAAATGCTGTTTGATTCATTTCGTGGTGGTTTCAAGCAATTTCTTCAGTACTGTCTTCCTTATTTTGATGCAAGAAACCTTTGGGTGATCGGCTACTGTTTTCTGCAGTTGGTATCTTTGTTTTTGCATTTAACCGGTCACCACGCGATGGAAACGCAGAACATTGAACTAGACTACAATCCAGTGAGTAATATGTCCAATGAGAACTGGAACTGTCTCTTCTATCAACAAGATAATCCGCTGTTACATATGGATCTGAATGGTGAAACATATAGAAGTCCATCTAGCATCAATGACAATATGCATGAGTTCTTTGGGAGTTTAAGAACATTAGAGAATGATCTTTACCACCTGCACAGGCTCGTTTGGCAAAGGAGGCACCTGCAAGCGTGCCTGCATTTCAAAGTTATCCCCCGCGGCATGCGTGTTTTATGCATGCCGACTTATGGGGATAGCCAACCAGAGCTACTCCGGCAGTGGCAGAAGTTAAATATTGACTTTGGATATAAGTATATCCAGCTATTGTTGGACTATTTTACACCGCTTGAAGCGGAGTTATTGAATAAGGTAGAAGAGCAATATAACTCACTTACCACCATCTATCAGTCTGAGTTTTGCAAAACAAAGATACAAGTCATGAACAGACAATTGTCTCTATATAGCAGTAAGCTAGAGCAGATTAAAATCAGAAAGCTGAAACGGGACTGTGAGGATTTCTGTCTCGGCCGTATCTTTGTATGGCCGAGATCTCATCCCAATCCTAACAACAATACACATCTTGGTCAAGTGGATACCTCAGTCGGTTCGACCAGCAATGTCTCTGTAGCCGCACAGAATGATATGTCTGATACAGGACTGCATATAGAAAATGCTTTAACCGATGCACCTAATATGTCCGATACTCCGGTTTCCTCATTACCATGTAACCAACAAGGGTTGGTTCATCATAACACATTGGGTGCGAAACCCAAAGTAGCTGGAACAATTAATAAGCTTACGGCACCTTTGCCTTTAAATTTTCCCCTTCCCTACAAGGAGGCAGTGCGAGCTTGTTCCAACAGCCGGGGGAGAGGAAATAGGAAACTGTCAGGGGATGCGCAGGAGCAGAGAAGAAGAATGAAGGTCTGAACTGTTTGGAAACTACCAGGGGATGTGTCGGAGCAGAGAAGAAGAATGAAAATGTGAACTGTTTATTTTTTAACTTGTCATCTAGGACTTTTTCGATGAATGCAATGAATGTTTTGAACAAGGGTATGTCGTTTATTCCCTCTCATTATAGTAATATTTCTGACACTTTAATAGGGCTACGTAAGTTTTGTAGGAAACTGTCCCTTAAGTTATTATTCAAAGATAGTTTATCTGATCCCATGAATAATCATGAGAATAACTTTACCTGTAGAAGGAAAAGCACCTTTATGCCCCCACTTACACATACTGTTGATTGTTTTTTGAAAACTTGTGAACGGGATTTTTATCATTATTATGATAACCCAGAGAAAAAGAATATCTTTGTAAATCTCAATATGGAAGAAACGTTTGAGTTAAAAGCATTGTGCACTGATCCCAAGCTTGTATTTAAGCCAGCAGATAAGGGAGGGGGGATTGTAGCCATGGATGCAATTTTTTACCATGAACTAATGCTTAATATGTTAAACAATGATGTTGCATATAAGAAGATTGATAAACTACAAATAGTATCACTGACGCAGTATGTCCATGACACATTATATGATATGCTAATGACCAGATCCATTGACAAACCTTTGTATGATTTTTTGTTGATAGAACTTCCCTTGATCCCTATCATTAAAGGCTTGCCGAAGCTGCACAAGGACAAATACCCACCACCTTTGCGTCCTATTGTGTCAGGTGACCACTGGATAACTTACAACGCATCACTATATATACAAACTAAATTAGGAACATTAGTAAAGCAAGTACCTACGATCCTTCTTGATTCTTTTAAACTACTGGATGACTTGAAGTTGAACATGATAACAGATAAAATAACAGACAGAACTTTATTAGTAACCCTAGATATCGAAAGCCTTTTTACCAATATTCCCAATGAGTATGGCTTAGATGCGATAAGAACCCATATGACACAACTGGGTATTGAAAATGGCGAAATTATGAATATATGTTGTCTACTGGACTTAGTCCTAAATAACAATGTTTTCCTTTACGACAATGTGGCATATGCACAGACATGGGGGGTCGCCATGGGCACCCCCTGTGCTAATGCATATGCTAACCTTGTCGTACTGGAATGGGAAAAGGAGCACATTTTTAATGACTTCAGATTTGCTAATGTCGTACTATACAGACGTTTTGTAGACGACATTCTATTATTATGGAATGGGGACGAGGATAGCCTTATTTCCTTCATCAACCATATGAATAGTGTTACTTCGTTCTTTAAATTTAGTCATGATTTTTCTTATCATAGTGCAAACTTTTTGGACATCACCATTAAGAAGGGTAATCAATGTAAGCTAGTGACGACACTCTATAGGAAATCCTGCTGGAGGAATGGGATCCTCCATTATGACAGTTTACATCCACGACATATTTTTCGAAATATAATAAAGAACCAGATGAGCAGGATAGATAAAATTTGTAGTGATAAATTGGATGCACTTAATATATTGGATACTCAGAGGAAACACTTCATGGATAGGGGTTATCCCTTAAAGTTGATTGATGAAATGAGTAAATCCATATCCGATAACATCATACCTCAGACTAAAAAATTTTTTAATTACCATAGATCTACTAAAAATATGGCCAATACTCTATCTTATGATATAAAATTTACTAATGATGTACAGTATTTGACTGATATAGTGAGGGGAAACTGGAAGATTTTACTTTCAGATGCGTCTGTATTAGAAGTTATCAGTAAGAAACCGGCATTTAGATTCATGAATTGTATGAATTTAAAAAGACTTTTATGTAAGGAGAAGTTGGTTTCTACATCCACTGACATTAGATCTCAGATGAGAACAGGCACTTTCCCATGTGGTAAATGCTCTTTCTGTGGTCATATCTCCAAAAAATGTGGACTCACACCGCCAGGCACTGGAGTGAGTACGCTATCTATGTTTTATGCAAATTGCAATACTAAAAATGTGGTCTATCTTGCCACCTGTACTCTCTGTGATGGCTACTATGTGGGATTGACCTCACGGAGACTAAGGGATCGAATATATGATCATGTTTATAATATCAGAAGAAATAATCCTAATAATGCCTTGGCCTTACATTGCAGTACCCACCCTAAGCACAGTTTTGTGTTTCAGGTACTACAGGTAGTAGATCCCAATAGGAGGGAGGGTGACCACATGAATACCTTGGAAACTTTTGAACTAAGGTGGATCCTAAGACTTAAAGCTCACATATCACCAGGTTTGAATACCGTGGTCAATCTTCGACCAGCCTTGTTAGGGCTTAGCTAACCTGATCCGCTTTGTTATGTTTAACCTGAGTATTAGTTTACGATGTATGCCTTATCACTGTGATCTTGAAATTTATATCCCTTTATAATGGTTAAGGATCTGCATTTGTTTATAATACCAGAAGAAATAATTCTAAGAATGCCTTGGCCTTACACTGCAGTACCCTTTCTAAGCACGGTTTTGTGTTTCAGGTACTACAGATAGTAGATCTAAATAGGGATATCTTTCTATAATGCCTAAGGATCTGTGTCTGACATATCTATTACGTTAAAAATTATAAATATCAAGTACTACCTTCTTATCTATCAGAGTTTATTTGTATAACTTATTGCAGCATAGAAAAATTTCTTGCCACATTACGTTGTCAAGTCTTATGGTCCATCTGGCCATCAGTCTGAATGTTTGGTTGGCCCGTTTGTAGTACAAGGAATTATTTAGAGTATGATTCTTTTACGTTTTTTGTGATTTTGGCTTTTGTCGAATAAAGGACACTGGCGTAATACAATAATTATATGCGCTGAGGTTGGAAAGAAATCCTCACGTGTTCTTGAATTATTGAATTTTTGAATTTTTGAATCATTGAATTTTGTACTCTTGCATTTTTGCACTTTTGCGTTTTTTTTTTTTTTTTTTTCATTTCTTGTACTTGTGGTACTGTTATGATGTTATACATGATTTTTGTGATTATAAAGTTGGCTTATGATTTGGATAGTTGGCTAGTATGCCTTTAATGATACAAGTCAATGGCATAAGCTTGTATGACATCTTTGGCGTGGTTAATCATCTTTTGTATAGATGTTTTTTGCATATGTGCACTTTATCCACTATGACAACATATGCTTAAATGTTTGATTTAGATCTCTTAGTTGTTATAGACTTAGCTAGTTAATGTTTCATTCTTGACTAATCTTATATTTTTACATTTTGATGGACGCTGTACATATTGAATTCCAACTTTGATGAATGGATGAGCTCAAGGTTCTAGTTGGTTAGTCTTGAGTGACAGATGGTGTTCTTCGGAAATGAAATGGGGTTTTGTGAATAGCATGGTATTATGCTGGGAGCATATGTAAATGGTATCTGTGTTGTTTGTATTACCCTGTCATCATTTCTTGCACAGCTTTTTGCTTTTGCGTAGCATCTGTTCACCTTTTATTATGACTCACGCCATGGCTTTGGTGGATGCGGTATGTAGCTCCTTTGACTTTGGATAAGCTCTCATATGGCACCGATGATGATGTTTGGTTTCTGACTTGTTTTGCGAGAGTGTTTTCAAATAACAAGCAGTCTTGTACTAATTGTTCCTTATGCATCATTGAAGGTATATGTAAATGTTTTATGCAACGCCGTATTTTATGATGGATATTTACACATATATTATTAATTTTTGATTTTATTATCAGTTATGGCTGGCTCTATTATGTCCTAACTAGGACGTATTGGTCCATTGTTTTGGTTGTTATACTTTGAATTTTATGTTTTTTAATAATATTGAATTAAATGTAACACTATGAAGTTGGCGTCTTAACTTGGTAACAAGACTGATAAGGAAAGACATACCCTAAGCTATCTTCTCTCCAAATATGGGCATTACTTCCTGAATTTATAGTTAATGAGGCATATTATTAGCAATTACGGTAAATTCATGCATTTTGATATGTCTATTGATCTTAAATTTTAAATGATAGGTATTGTTGAATTTATAATTAATATTATTAGGATGTTTGTTTTTAAAATGGTGTGTTAGGTCGTTGAACATGAAGTTTTGATGTATATTTTTAAGAATGTGATTCTTGAATGAATTAATTGAATTAATTAATTAATTAATTAATTGGTAAACTGGATAATTGTGGCTAACGAATTACTATAAAAGGTAATGGAAGTTTTTGTAAGATTGTAACCTGATGAAGCGCAATCTCATTGCGTGAAAGCGCTTGTTCCTGTTTTTTTCCTTTTATTAAATGCTGTTTGATTCATTTCGTGGTGGTTTCAAGCAATTTCTTCAGTACTAACTTCCCAGTATTGTTGAATATGAGGTACTTGCTCTGAGATCACTGGACCTCAGAATAAGTGGAATTATCTGAGATACCACTGTCTCAGAATCATTATATATGAAAACAAAAGTGTGGTTTACTGCTTACAAAGTGAGCTATCTTGTGTTGCTGCTTTGCCCCACTGCCATTTTTTAGATATTCTATGCACCTTTCACCCTTGAATTTGCCCTTATCTTCATCTATTAAGAGATTTCAGGGGTGATAAATTTCAGTGATTATTCTCAACAGGTTACTGTCACAACCAGAGTGCTTGAATGCTGTTCTTGCGGCATTAAGTGTTCACTTTCATTTATTTATTTGCATTTGTTAACTGGGTGGTGTCCGACTGGGTCAGAAACCCACTTTCAGCGGAGACTCGGGGAGAAAAAACAGTACAAAATCTTTGTTAAAGTGTAGGTAAGCAGTTACACCAAACATCAGAAAGTACATTAGAAAATATGTTACATAATCACAGAAATAGTAGGAGGAATAACTAGCTTATACATATAAGTAAAATTTAAATTAAGAACAAATATAAAAATAGGTAGTTAATGTGTACATTAGGTTGGGAGGGTAGCCTAATGGTTCAGGTGTTTGCCTTATAAACACAAGGTGCAGGGTTTGAGTCTCACAAAGGATAATTGGCTAGACTTAAAATGACTCGCAAGGGCAGTTAGCCTAGTACTAATCTATGAACCTATGAAAAGGGCAGCAATGCAAGTAAAGCAAGAAATGAGCAGAAAAAAGGAAAATCTGATGCACTAGAAGGGAAGAAAAAAGAATAAAGAAAAACTAGCCAGAAGGAATACAGGTGCAAAGCCAGTTAGCATATAGATAATCTTTCAGGGTAGATTTAAATGTGGACAGGTTTTGGAATTTGTAAGATGTGCTGAGGAAGATTGTTCCAGTCCTTGGCAATTTTATAGGAGTAGAGGGAGTTGCCATCACAGTTGTGACACAGTGTCACCTTTAGCATTATTTTATTGGATGACCTTAGGAGCCTGCAGTTAGTGTAAGGCTATAACAGGCTTGAAAGAGCTGGACAGCCTTCAGGGTTGTAAATGATATTATGGGCAATAGAAAGTTGCCTAAGCACTAACAGGTTGGGAATCTCCAGCCAGTTGAGTTGATGGAGAACTGAACAGTGATGCATTTTATGGGACTGACTGGCAGCAAACCTAGCTATTTTGTTGTAGCAGGATTCTAATTGAGACTTTCATACTACCTTCTAACATTGTCTCTTGATAGCGTCTGGAGTGTGACCTAGACAAGCCTGGGTATTTACTGATATGGCAATACCTTTGAAATCTTCACAGTGCTGTTTTTTCAGGCTAAATATTCCTGAAAGGCATCTTGGACAGCAATTGCTGTTGCCTGATAATTTTGGCATCTTCAGAATTATTTGTCAATTCATTTCAAACTGATATTATTAAATTTGGCTATTTGCACTGAAATGCATCTATAATTAAATGTTAGCCATTTCTGTCACAGTCCATTAACCACATTTTCTGAGTCAGTTGTGATACGAGTTTTCTTGGTACTGTCATTTGCTGATTTGTAAATGCTAGAAGCATTTATTGTATTACGACCAGATATTGCTGCTCTAAAATTTGATGGCATCTCATAACTATTCTTCACTTAGGATCTAAAGGTTGTTGAAATACTGGTAAGTTTTTGAGATAGGGTAACAATTCCATTTTGTAATTCAAGTGGTTTTAGGAACCTTTTAATGAAATTGCTAATTTGTAATTACTGTACACCAAAACAAAATAAAAGCCGATAAAATTGGAAAATCACATTGCTTTTATTCAAATCACCTTACATAAGTACTTTCGTCTCTTCAACTAGTTCACAGCCTTCTTCAGACTTGAATAAAAGTGGTGTGATTTTCCAATTTTATCAGCTTTTATTTTGTTTCCTTGTATATTTAGTCCGTGTTGCATTTTTTTGGAGAATTACTGTACATTAGGCCATTGGTTTTAATTTTCACACAGAGCTCATTTCAGAGGTATTGGTATTTGAATGGCAAGTATGCTGTATATTTTACTTACAAGTTTCAGATTCTAGTACTGAGGAAAGTTAATTGACAAGCAGTATAAATGACACCATATCTTTTTTAATGGCACATTTCCACAACATTTTCTAGCTTCTGAAGATTCATGTGAAGCAAAACATAGATAAAAAAAATAACAAAGGTAGGAGTTAATGATAAAAACTAACAAACCAAAGGGAGGAAAATGGGTATGCAATAATTAATTGAAATTGCAATACTTTACTACATAATATTAAAAAAATAAAATTGGCACCTAGGAATGTTGTCTTTTACTAAATCTGACTCCAAAAATGCTGTCTTTTGTTATAAAAACAAAGCTAAAACATTGTTGCAAGGCTGCAAAAGCCCCCACCCCTTAAAGCTCTAAATATACTAACTTTAAGACCACTCAGCCTTAGTAGTAAGAAGAAAAAGTGCTCTGTGATCTCAAAGAAATAAAGCCACAGTACGTGACTGGCTAACACAGATTTGTGTAAAATACTTTGAATGAGCTCATTCTGAGTAATCTGACATGAATTTATCCTGGAAAAAATAAAAGTGAAATGTTATATGCTTATTAATTATAATTTGGGCATCACTTCCACGTATTTCATTTCTGTTTTACATTACTTTTGCCATTATGCTTTCATGTTTCCATTGATCTGCTAATCAAAGTGGTCTGTCAAGAGAATATTCTACTGACGTTTTGTTTATTCTTTTGGATGGTAATAATTCAGGCATACACCTCATTTTGTTGCCAAACCTTTATTTTTTTAAAGCTCTGTTTATTTAGCTAAACTTTTACCTTTGTCTTTCCAGAACTCCATTTTATCTCACTTAATAACTTTGGTCCCTGATGCTTCATCTTATATGTTCAGATAAGTGACAATGTCTATAAGATATATTTCCCAATGAGCCAAGTTATGCATTAACATTGTTCTGCTCTTTTGTCTTAAGAAAATCTCAGTTTTGGGTGTGACTTCTTACTACATGCTTCCATTTTCTTATTACAGGTTGGTTACTATCCTTTGACATTCTTGATATAGCTTTCCAAGGTATACTACTAAAATGATAGTTATTTCGTTTTTGCTTCGTATGCACTTATACAGTAAGGATAAAGAAACAAACAAAAATAAACTCTTGGGTTGGTCTGTTTGCTTCTGTACCTATGACTCTGATGACTTCCTATCACATAGAGCAATTCCAAAATATATGATATGGTTGGGTTCCTGATTACTGACACTGTATGTCTGTCCTTGGAAGCATATCTCTCAGTCTGGGCAGAGTGTAGAATTTTAGTGACATCCTCCAGACAGAATATGGTGCCATGAGCAGTGTTTATGCCTTTTAAATGTCTTCACTATTTCACCCTGCATAGTTTGTAGTTTGAGTTTACAAAGCCTGTCTTCACATGCCACTGCAACCTTGAAGATACTGAATATTGTTCTTGCAGTGGTACAAGTCTAAACTAAAGCCATTTGTCCTGCTGCTGATATTATTGCATCTGGAATTATTTTCCTCCATTCTGAGATATTTTTATTTGATTTAACCTCCAGTTATTTGTTATTTATGAAGTCCATTAATTACAGATATAGGCGCACATATGATTTAAGGATGAGAAATTTCCTCTGAGGAAATAAAACTGATTCTTCTCTGTTCATACAGCTAATGGGTTCAGTCAGTCAACTAATATTGTGCTGTTATTGGAATCTAGCTAGTCATGAAAAGCCTGGCTGATAGCCTGGAGAGGCCATAGTGGTATTTAACAAGAGGCACAAATCATTGTATATTTTCCTCTTGGGTAACTTTTACAATTATGAAGCATGCACCCTGGGCAAAACTTGTTCACCTCCTCTGCTCAAGGTCTCCTGATGAACTTACATCAGTTTAAAACATTGTGCCATAGCAGCGGCTAACTGCATCTTCTTCTCAAGGCACTTTGTAGAATTAGTATTGCAAATGGATTTTAACCTTAGTTACCCTGAAATGGCTAGAAAAGTTAGGAACTCCTAACCCTCCTTCTGATGTTGACATGGACTGATTTGTATAAGTTATCCTTTATTCATCCCATATGAACATAAATCTATTTACCAGTTTTAACAATGTTTATTTCTTCACTTGGAGGTATTGAAGATGTACTTTTGCTAAGTATAGAAAATAAGTAAGTACAACCATTTAGATCAACTGAATTTGGTAACTGAAGGGCACATGAAATAGTTGTAGGCCTTTAATGTTTGCAGGTTTAGGTCAACAACTCCCTGTAATTTAATATCTTTATTCATAGGTTCATACTAGGCTACCTGCCCTTTCAGGCCATTTTAAGCCTAGCCAGTTACCCCATGTGAGAATCAAACCCTGCACCTTGTGTCTGTAAGGTAAACAGCTTAACCATTAGGCCAATTTCCCACCCCTAAAGCTGCGCTAATATTTAGGCAAAGTTAATCCCAAGTGTCTGAATATTTACTCTCAAGATTAAATGCTGGTGTTAGTTTATGGGCTTCTAATGGCTTATAATTTTTCAGTGGCATAGCTTTCCATTTATTAACATTGTAGCTGCATATCTTCCCAAATTTATCTAATAGGGTATCCACTGGACCTATTGAAAACTCTTTTGTATGCAGTTATACAAGCATATCATGTGTAAGCAGAGCTGGATTGTTTTGGCATGGGCCATAGGATCATAGGGTTCACTGGTTCTTACTAAGATTACAGTCAAAGAAGACCATCAAAAATCCCAGCCACATCACCCAATACTGGTAAAAGACCAACAGTGCTCCCTATTAAGTAGACTTTCTCCACATATCCTGGGTGAAAATTTGCAATAACCCATCCACTCTGCTTGATAGGTAAGGCTGCACTAGGCTAAATCTGTCACATCATCTAGTGCTGTTGATGTGATAGTGTAGGTTTAGGTCTGTAGAACCGGTACATGCTTTACCACCTGTTATATTTAGGTGAAGGGAGTTCAGCGACTGTGTGGTTATTCATAGCATTGAAAACTAAGCAGAGATCACCTGTCAAGAGTCTGTATGACACTGAGTAGAGGGATAGAGATTTTATTCTATCAGAGTATCTAAGTGTACTGAGAACTGAAATCTTGCTGGTGAGTAAACATTGAGGTCTATCAAGCTGGATTAGGTACTTGGCAAGGAATTTCCTGAAGGCTTGCATTATGGTGTCCCTAATAAAGGATGACTAAAGTGGGACTATAACTCCTTTGGACCTTGAGGAGATACCATGATAGATAAGATGTGCTAGGTAGCAGGAGTTTCTATCCACCATAGAGATGTCATAGTCAGAGGAAAGTCTGTTATCAACATATGTACCTAAGTCCCTGATGATCAAATAAAATTTATGTGAAATGTTAGATTCACCAAGGAGGACTACTCTCATTTCTTGGGGTTGTTGGTAAGCCATTGACTGATATACTAAGCATTTGTTTGGTCCAGTCCTTGCTGTGGAATTTGATGATTAGAATGAAGTTTGATAATTATCCCAAGTTTGCAATCACCAGCAACTTGGTTAACCATAATCCCTTGATATTGCTTTCTATTTCACAGAAATATATACAAAAGAGAAGGGGAGAGACAATTGGGGTTTTATGGGAAACCACTAGTGTTATGTTTCTGTCCAGAATAAATTCTGTAAACTCACACACATGGAATCCGCTCAGGCAAGTCAACCAGTAGTACACCAACACCATACACAAGTCGAATAAATCCAAAGTGCATTTAATATACTATAACATAGAATTTAAGCACATAAAAAAGCTTTTTGCTGAATTGAATGAATCAACTTCCTCAGAAAAAAGCCTACACAGGAAACAGGGGTTTAAATTTCCCTCCACCTAGTCACGATTGCTAGATTAACTTTGAAAGATTGCCTGCATAGTGGAACACTCACAAGCTCCTCCCCAGCTTTACAAACTTTTAAAGTGATACATTCTTTATGTTACAATTTCATAGTGCCAGTTAGCAACAGCAAACCACTCAATAAATATGTCCGACTTTAAAAACATTTAAGCATCAATAAAATGAATAAGTAAATAAGTAAAACAAAGCAATGTGCCTAATTTACTTAACCCATTGTTTTGTGGACATAGCAACATTTATCACAAATTAGAAACTAAAAAATCAAATGGCGCATTAAAAATTGGTAAACCCATAGAAATTATGTGTATGTATATGTTTAAACAATATTACATAGTCCTAATGTTTTAATATGAAAAACTCTACTATAAAAAATAAATATTTGTAAATAATATAATTAATGATAAACTTTAATGAAGCAAAATTATCCTCTCACATCATTGTGCAAAAGAAACCGTATGTTTGAAAATTATTATTATTTAATTATTATTAATCCACACACAGTAACACAAAAACATTTGTGGAGGTTCTCAATAATAATCTGTTTAAGCAACAGAGACCTCCAAAGCAGAAATGCAAGCAACTTCCATCCCCCAACACAACCTAAATGACACATAGCTCACAGAATCAGTGTGCCACTCAACCACAGCCAATAAGGCAAAACAATGTACCCAACACACTAGTCATAGGTGACTCTATAGTCAGGCACACTGATGTCCCACTCACCAGGCTAGACAAGGAGAAGGTTACTGTCAGCTGCCTGTCGGGTGCCAGGATCCACCACATAACCCATGCACTCAGGTCGCTCCACAACAAGTACAAATATGACTCTGTCATTGTCCATGTTGGTGTAAATGACCTGAGACGTACCTCCCTGGACTACATGAAAAGAGACATGAAAGAGCTGTCTGATTTGTAGTCCAGGCAGGTATGACCCTAGCCCTGAGTAGCATTCTGCCATCGCCCAGAATGATACCACAATACAAGGACAAAATGATTGACTTCAACAATTGGTTAAGCTTCTGGTGTCATTCTAAGGGGATCCAATATCTGTCTGCTTGGGATGACATGGTCAACAGACCACGATGCTTTGCCACAGATGGCCTGCACCTGTCGCCCCTGGCATTCCAGATACTGGCTAAGGCTCTTGCTGCCCCTATAGTGCCTTTTTAGGCAGGGTTCAAATAACAAATTCACCACCATAACAGGAACAGGCAAACAAAACTGAAAGGTAATGCTACTCAATGCTTGAAGTCTAAATCTCAAAATGCACTCACTCGAGGCACTCCTTAAAATGGAGAACATCGATATCTGTGCAGTGACTGAGACCTGGTTCAAGGCTCCAGAGAACACTCCTGCACTACCAGGCTATAACTCATACCACACATTTCGGCCATGTAACCTGGACCAAAACACCAAAGGCAGAGGTGTGTCCATATTCATTAAGGATATCCACACCTTCAGGCTAGTTGCTCAGCATAATGCATCCGAGGTTATCCAAGTGCAGCTAACTCTGGGCAAAACTGCAATCCAAATTGTAGCTTGATACAGATCCCCCACCATGCCCCAGGATTCCCACTGCTCTTTTCTTGATGTACTGGAAAATATTAGGGTTCAACCAAACACCCTAATAATGAGTGATTTCAACTACCCCACCATTAACTGGGAAAACTACTCGTGTACCAACTCCTTAGCTCAACGCTTTCTGGAATTCATAAACTCCAATGCCCTAGATCAACTTATCCACACCCCTACCAGGGGCAACAATATCCTAGACCTAGTCATTGCCAACATGAGTGACCGGTGTTCCACACCTGAAGTCAACTCCTTGTTGGTCCAATCCGACCATAAGCTTATCACCCTTGATATCCACATCCTGCCCCCACCCCCATTAAGGAAACCACAGTAAAAAATTTCTCCAAAGCCAACTTCATGCTTCTTAAGACAGAAGTGGTGAACTTCATGACACCCATGCAGATGGACAATACATTTACAACTGCTGAATCCTACACAAATGCACTTACACGAGTGCATGGATTGTGCTATCCCAAACAGAACCAAGACACTATCCTCCAAAAAAAGGAAGCCAATCTGGTGGTCCCCTGCCATAACAAACTGTACAACAGAAGGAAGAAACTGTTGCAAAAGAGAGTAAAATCCCATTAGTGGAGGAGCTCCCTGGTCAGCCTCAGTAAGAAGCTGAGATCACTTATAAGATCCTCCAAAGCTAGCTACGAAAACAAAATCACCACTAAATCCAAGGACAACCACAAAGCATTCTATAGCTATGTCAAGAATCTAGATGGCAACACCCAGATCTGCTCTGAGTTACAGCACAAAGGCACGAAAATTACAGAACCAACTGATATTGCCAACATCCTGGCAGATCGGTTCAGTGCTAACTTTACCCCCCTCTCACCCCCTAAAAGGCCCATATCTATACAGGAAGAATGCAGAGTCCCTGTAATCACAACTACGCAGGTAAAAGCTGCACTCTCTAAAGCCAAAAACACAGTGTCCATGGGACTGCACAACATCCCAGGCTGCGTTTTACATGAACTTCAGAATGAACTGGCTCCCCACGTAAGCACCATTTTCAATAATAGCCTCACATCAGGCTTTGTGCCCACTGAATGGTGCACAGCAACAGTTATCCCACTCCACAAAGGAGGAGCCACCACTGATCCCAGGAACTATTGACCTATTAGCCTGACGAGCCTGGTCTGCAAGGCCATGGAACGTATCATCATGGAACTCATAAACAAAGACATTGGTAACCTCCAAACTCTGGATCCCACCCAGTTCAGGTTTGTAAAAGGCAGATCATGCCTCCTGAACCTGATCGACTTCTTTGAGACAGTCACCAAAGCCGTGGATAAGGGTAAGGTGGTTCACGCAGCCTATATTGACCTCACCAAGGCTTTCAACACCATCCCCCATTCTGGAATTATAGCTAGACTCACTAAACTAGGTATAAATCCCTATGTCACAAGATGGGTTGCCAACTGGCTCACTGACAGAACCCACACTGTAAAAGTTGCAGACTCCAAATCTGACCTCAAGGCAGTGACAAGTGGAGTGTCACAGGGTTCCTTCCTGGGACCTCTCCTGTTTGGTATCTACTTCTCTGAAGTACAGGCTAACACAGAAGGCCTCTGACTGACAAAGTTCACAGATGACTGCAAACTAGGAGCCATAGTCAAGTCCCGAAATGATGTGGACATCCTACAGAAGGGCCTCACTGAGACAGATGTCTGGTGTCAGAGCCATGTCCTCAAGCTCAATGCCAAAAAGTGCAGTGTCATCCCCTTTGGTAAAAACTCTGTACCCATGAACTACCACATAGGCAGCAATCTACTTAACACCGAATGCATGATAAGAGACCTTGGGACCCAGGTGGACAGTAGTCTCGCCTTTGATAGTCACATCACCACAGTAGTCAGGAAGTCCTTCTACGTGGCACACCTCATCATAAAAGGGTTCTCATCCAGGAAAAAAGAGGTCATTGTTAACCTCTACTTGTCACTCATTAGACCCATAATAGAGTACAATGCCCCTTTTGGAATGTACCTCACAAGACATCTGCAGCAGCTGGAAAGGCCACAGAAGTACCTCACAAAGAGGATTACCGGCCTCAAACAAATGCCCTACACTGACCGCCTCAAAAAACTCCAGCTTTACTCCATAGCATATTGCCTACTCTGAGGTGATCTCTGCCTAACATATAAAGCTATGTCAAACTCAGAGCTGTTGGACATGCTACACCTAAAGAAATCCCAATCCCTCCAAGCTACATGCTTTAGGGACCTAAACCTTGTCACCACAATAAACAGGACACGCTGGAAGGATAGATTCCTGTTCCAGAGACTTCCTATACTCTGGAACAAGCTACCCATCTATGTCAAGCAAAGTTCTTCATTAGCACTCTTCAAGAAAAATCTTGATGAGTGGATGGGAAATAGGAAATACACCCCGGGGATCACTTCTGTGTCTCTGCTGGACAGTGGCACAGGAAAATAACTTTCTTGGGTGGCATAAGCTATGGTACCTTGCTGGCTAGGCTTACATAGGCCCTTGGGCCAATAGCCTAGTACCTACCTATGAACCTATGAACCTATTTATCTACTCAAACTTTTCAGTCTCAAAATACACATGATGGAACTCAGTTCATTGATGCCTGGATAGTGACAAGCATCTAGTCTTAGTTGCCAAATTAATTCACAATGTTCCAGAATCAAAGTCTCAGGACCCCCCCCTATTATCCATAGGGACTTGATCTATAACTCAAAAGGAAAAACTATGGTCCATTGTGTGTCTCGCAAGGGCGTTCTCTCCTTTATGTCTCCCTATAGCGTATATGTGTTCACACACTCGTTCTCGCAATTTTCTGTCGGTCTTTCCAATATAGAAGACCGGACAGTGGGAACACTTTGCTAGATAGACCAACTGTTTACTCTGAAAGTTGAATTTACCCCCTATTTTATACCTCCTACCCCTCACCTCAAAGGTGTGTCCTGTCTCCATGTGTTTACAATACCGACACATGTTACACTTAGACATACCTAACAGACTTCCTACCTTCCTCGGTTTCCTCTCCAGTAACTGTTTTAGATTGGGTCCCCGTTTATAAACTATAGTGGGGTAACCCTGGAGTTTGTTCCTCAATGCTATATTGTTCATAAACAAATTCCAATTTTTCTGAACTATAGCTGTCACTGTTTTAGCATCCAGGCTAAATGTTAGAATAAAACTATAAGGACTTATGCCTTCTGCAACCCAACTTGTATTTGTCTGGTGTACTGTATTCTGATTAAGTATGGGTAAATAAATTCCTGTTTCTTTTTGACTGAACTTCATCCACCAAATCTAGAATCAAGTTTAAAGGGTACCCTCTTTTTAAAAACAAATCCTTCATGAAGTTACACTCATCCCTAAAGTCTGTGTCTGTAATGACCATTCGCGCAGCCCTAACCAGTTGCCCCTTGACCACAGATTTTCTCTGTGAAAAAGGATGGCAACCGGAGAACTGAATGAATGTGTTAGAATAAGTTTCCTTACGGAATATTTTAGCCAAGTAACACTTGTTGATACAGTCTTTAATCAAGTGCACGTCAAGATAGGAAATTCTGTCTTCAGCAAAACACAAAGTAAATTTAAGAAACTTAGTCGTTGAGTTAAAAAATTCAGCTAACTCCTGGGCTACTTCAGTGTCTCCCTTTAGAATAATAAAAATATCGTCCAGGAACCGTGTGTAAAATAAAATTTTTTTGTGGATGTTAGGGTTGGCCATGACAAACTCCCTCTCCCAGTACGCCATGACCAGGTTAGCTAAACTAGCTTCACATGGGGAGCCCATGGCCACACCTATCTTCTGAAGAAAATATTTATTATCAAAGGTCACATAGTTATGGGACAGGATTATATCTAATAGTTCCCCTATGAGTTGGATTTCTGAGCAAGAGGCCCCTTTTACTCTCATCATAAAGGTCACCCACTCCACTGCTTCTAAATGAGGAATAGAAGAGTAAAGGTCCTTAACATCGACTGTGAGGAAATTATACTCCTCTCTAAAAGGTATTTTGTTGACATTCTCCAAGAAGGACCACAAATCCTTGGAGATCTCGGTTTCACAGAATAAATGCTCTCAATGTTAGCAGTATGCATTCTATCAAACCGCCAGTTACAAATCCAGTCAACTAAGTATGGGTTAATGTTGAGTTGGAAGAGTTTTCGATAGTTAAATAATGGTGGAGAGTGTTGAATGTCTTGGCAAAGCAGTGAGAACTGTATGCTCCTTATCCATGGCCTCAGTAACTCTTTTAAAGAACCCACCAAGGTTGAGAAGGCATGAGCTTCCTTTTACAAACCTGAACTGCTATTTATCCAGGGATATAAGATCACCTATATCTTTTTTATTAGTTCAACTATAGTACACTCTAAAACCTTGCAGATAATACCAGTGAGACTAAACCTGAATTTCCCATGGTCAGTAGAGGGACCCCCTTTATGCAAGGGTACTGCAACTGCAATTTTTCACTTGTCAGGGACATAATCAGTGGAAAGACACAGGTCAAAGAGTTGAAGGACATGTTTTTTCCTAAGATGGATTTTACATTTCTCAGAAGGCACCCAGGGGTATTGTAAGGATGCATGGTCATACTGTGTTTAATTTTGGAAAGTGATAAAATGACTTGTTCCAAATTGATCTTAGTAGGAGGGGTGTGAGGTGGGAATGGAGGAGAGAGAGAGAGAGAGATAGCATGTCAGTGTTTTAGCTAAACCTCAGAGTGGCTTTGGTAATGATTTCATACATAAATTGTTAGAATTGGAAACTAGGTTTATTATAAACTATAAGGCTGCACAACCAAATGGTATGAATTTAGAGATACATTTTAATAGGTGAAAAATATTTTGGAGCATTCTGTACAATTAATTTTGTATTCTTTTATGTTATAGTGGGATATTGAAAGCATTGTATTTGAAGGGATTTTGCATGAATATTTAATGGTGTGGGGATCTTTGTCACATTTTAATTGGGTGAATTTGAATGAGGTGTGCTAATTTTCTTATATAAATTGACTGCTTTGTTGGTGTATAATTTATTCCTTGAATGCAATTCTGCTGAGGTACCAGAAGCAACATTAAAAGTTCCAGATTTATGCAACTATTTTGCCATGGCTCTGTCTGTTTTTTATAGTAAAATTTTAGCCAGTATTTGAAAACCAAGGAATGAAAGATGCAGGCCAGCCTTGGTGAAACAGATGGGTCTAGTAATCTTTTTTCCCATGCTGACACACTGGATCACCCTACAGTAATAATTTATTATCATATTACTGAAGCCATTTCTTTTCCCCTTAAATTTAGGCATCATTCTTAGTGATGGCTGAATGTTAATCTTTGAAGACATGATTAGAAAGTATGACAGTATTTCTGTTTCACCACCAGAGTGAAATGCCTGAAGTCATTCACCTCCTCATGGCCAGATGCAAGGTTATAACCATAACTGTGGTGGTGCACAAGCATAAGGGCTCTAGTGACATCCTTAATTCTTGCACCACAGAGGCAGATGTCAACTCACTCTTTGCCAACCAAATAATGGAGTCACCAATGACTAAGACATTTCTGGGATGTGGTGCAGACGTATATGACATTAAGAATATAAGCTTGCACTACAGATAACGCCCAGTAAAAGTATGTGTGGGGGCAGATGTGGATTTGGTGTTAGTACCTGTGCTACATGGCTGAGGTAAGCTACTAGTATGTTTAGGAGGCCCAGGAGGCTTAGCACATTTCTTTATTACCTTAGCATATGTAGAAGTAATGTTTCAGAGATGTGGTAGTGCATTGCTATTGTGGTCCTGTTTACTGACAGTGGTTGGGGATACAGAGGTTAGCCTGCAATGTAGATAAATGGGTACATCACAAGTGCAACGTATATGCATTAGACGTGAGTTGTCAGTAAACATGAGGCAGTTGCTATGCCACTTCTTTAGAAAACTGAACACTAGGAGGTTGGTAAAGTAAGAGGCTATAGCAGGCTAAGACTCCACAGAGACAGGTTACATTTTTTTGTGTGGAGGCTATTAATTCTACAGGTAACAACTAACAGAATCAACAAACAGTATAGATCTAAAATCAGTGGAAAACAGTGAAAGCTGAGGATGCACACTATATAACCATCACATTTCAATAATATGTGATGATCCATTTAGACTGAAATGCTAAGTGAGGAATATTGCTTACTCCCACAATTAACTGTAGGCACTCCATAGTCTGGGTCTGTGTAATACAGTGGAAAAGTAACTAAATTAATCACCTTAAGGGGAATGCTTCCTCAAAAAAGATACTTTTCTGCTTCATAACATGAGCCAGGGAAGGCAGAGTGGGAGGGAAATTTCTGATCAGATTACCATAAACAGTGGACAACTTGAGAGTCACTGGATTTAAGAACACAACTTGAAAAGGCTGGGACAATGGAAAGGTGGGAAAATTGTTTGGACTTTTGCTGAAAACCTTTGAATGTTTTCTATACTTTTAAATAGAAATACCGGTCTATAGCTCCCCCCTCAGTCCACAGATAATTAGCTTCTAAAGCCTTTGACTCATTGGGAGACTCAGCTTAGCTCTCTCCTAAACAAAACATTTAATACCTTAAAACATTGCACTAAAAATAAAACGCAGCAATCAAGCAAACATAATATAAGAAACTATATAAAGAAAATAAACCAAGAAATTTACATTTCCCACACAGCAGTCTATTTTATGACAATAGTTAGTTTTCAGTCAGATTTATATTGAAAAAAAAAGCATTTCTGGTAGTGATGGTATTCAAACCCACAGTGCAAAAGACTAAAAAATGCCTGTCTCACTTATGAACTCAAAATTTCTCCTGTCTCTTACAGAAAAGCATGGCACTCCTGGAAATCAGACCCTACTTCTTCAACCAGACAGTGCTACACCCTCCTCAGAAACCTGTCCAAACAAAGAATCAGGAATCATAAGAGGCATAATATGAGAATACACTCACTCCCACTAAACACTTCAAGGCTGGGGTCATGCAGTTAACTGGTCTAAAAACTGCTCACAACATTCAATCTTCCTTTTCTGCCTTCTCTTCCTCAGACTTTAGTATTCAACGTACCACCTCCTCAAATACTTCACTCCCTCACTCAGTTACTCCCTCACCCCCCTCATACTCCCCTCTTCTACCTTAAAAAAGATGCTAATCAAAGACAATATGCCACTCAATGAGAACTTAAAACTTGACTCATCTGCAGGTACAGGCACCTTTTCCCACTGGTTCATATTCCAGTATAGGGAGTACATTGTCATTTCTCTGCTACCTATCTACAGCCTTTGCTTAATTTAAAACTTTATGTCCAATAACTGTAAAAGGGCAATAATGAACCCCCTTCCCCAAACATATGACCTCACATTATCCAGTGACTATCTCCCAGTCTTCATCTTTCCTACCCTGAGGATAGCTTTAACAAATGGTCTACACTCAACTCTCAGACTACATAGGTCAATACTGAGTTCTCTCTTTAAAACAACATAGTTTCTGGTCTAACCACAGCACTACCAATGCACTTTGCACCTCGAATGGTTACACCCTTTTAGTTATTGACAAACAGCTCCTTACTTAAGCCATTGTCACACACCTTACAGCAGCCCTGGACCTGGTTGACCAAACAATCTAATCTGACCTCCTTGCTGACACTGGGACTAGCCCCAATGCAACTCCTAGTTCCAAAATTACCAGTCCAACTGACGTTTCTCAGAAGTTTCTAACACCAGCATCTCAGCCACCACTCTATTACTTAAAGGCGTCTTTCAAGGCTGTATATTAGCCCCTCTACTTTTCTCCATTTTTATAAATAAGAGTGCACTTGACCTTCCCCACCTTCCAATCTTGCTGTATACCAATAACGTGGTTATCTTCCTCTCCAACCACATAACCCATGCAATGCAACCTGATCTTCAAAAAGATTTCCTCTTGCTCAGTAATTGGTTCAATATTAAAATAATAAATAAACAACATAAAATAATAATAATAATAATAATAATAATAATACCTAACTCCACAAAAAAAAACAATGCTTTTTCGCACCTCCACCAAATGACAAAGTAATCCCAATTCACTTCTTATTTCTGATCACCTTAACATCATTTAGCAGGTTAATGTTTTCAGGTGTTTGGCTAGGTACCTTACTTAACTTCCACTATCACCACAACAGCATGTAGAAAAAAGGTAAACTTTGTTCTCTTTGGGGTAATAAAATCTCTTTCCTCTCCTGCCCAGCCAGAAATGCTATAAACAAAGGGATTCTACTAGCCCATCTTGAATAATGCCCCACTCTTGTAACAGCTACCTCCAAAAGAAACTCTACCACCATCCAAACAATCTCCAACTCCATTTGCTGCTTCATCACCCTCTCCCTAAAGTATGTACACTACTGTCTAGCTCTGGCCAAAGCCAGTTGGCTGCCTGTTTAACAACGAGCCAATCATCTCCTCAGCTCCCAGCTTTTTAGGTTCCTGAAAGAAAATGCTCACCTTTCTCTTGCCTCTAGCTTACTTAGACAGGCTCCTTCATCTAACCTTATGAGACATAGACACCCAGGTCCTCCTGCAAGCACCTAAAATCAGGCTCCATTAGTCTAACCACTCCTTTTCCATCCTTGGCCCCAAGTTCTGGGAGGATTTTTTCTTCAAATCATAAAGAACTCTCTAATTACTCCTCCTTTTGAACAAAAGCGATGGAACATCTCACAGTCCAAGCTGTTAGTAAGTGCTCTGCTACAGGTTCACATAATTTAGTCACCCTGATTTCTGACTGCCTATCATTTTCACAATGTCATCACTTCCCTAACTACTAACATGATGCTATTCTAACTAATGTAAAATTGCACATAGTGGTTTCTGTTGGCTACCTCCTTAAATCACTTAAATTGTGTGTTTAACTATCCTTTTTTTGTTTCATCAATTGTCTAAGTTTTTGGTGTCATTCAAAGGGGATCCAGTGTTTGTCCGCCTGGGATGACATGCTTGACAAGCCATGCTGCTTCACTAGAGACAGCTTGCACCTGTCACCCTTAGGCTTTCAAATACTGGCTAAGGCTGTTGCCACCCCCATAGTGCCTTTTTTAGGCAAGGCTCAAAAGACAAACCCAATGCTGTAAATAGCACAAGTAACTGAGGGAAATGCTACTCAATGCCAGAAGTCTAAACCTCAAAATGCACGCACTCGAGGCACTCCTCAGTATGGAGAAAATCGATATATGTGCAGTAACAGAAACCTGGTTTAAGGCTCAAGCGAGCACCCCAGCACTACCAGGCTACAACTTATACCATACATTTCTGCCACAGAACCCAAACCACAATACAAAAGGTGGGGGCGTATCCATATTCATCAAGGATACCCACACCTCCAGGTTAGTGGCACAGCATGATGCTTCAGAGATCATCCATGTGCAACTAACAATGGGCCAAACTGCAATTAAAATTGTAGCTTGCTACAGATCACCCACCATGTCCCAGGACCCCCATTCTGCATTTCTGGAAACACTGGGAAAAATAAAGGTCCTACCAAACACCCTAATATTGGGTGATTTCAATTACCCAAACATTAACTGGGGGAACTACTCAAGTACTAACTCCCTTGCCCAACATTTCCTAGAATTTATAAACTCAAATGCCCTGGTTCAGCTGGTCAACACTCCCACCAGAGGTGGCAACATATTGGACCTGGTCATCACCAACATGGGCGACCGGTGTTCCACACTGGAGGTTAACCCCTTGCTGGTTAGATCTGACCATAAACAAGTCACTTTGGATATCCACATTCCGCTCCCATCCCCAGACAAGGAAACCACTGTGAAAAACTTTTCAAAAGCAAACTTCATGTTACTTAAGACCGAGGTGGAAAGTTTCAAAGCCCCTATGCTGAAGGATAATGCTATCCGAGCTGCAAAATCCTTTACTAATGCATTCTATGGGCACCTACAAGAATGCATGGATCGTGCCATCCCAAGCAAAACCAAGACTCACTTCTCTAAGAAAAGGAAACCAGTCTGGTGGACTCATGCCATAAACAAGCTATACAATAGAAGGAGGAAACTAGTACAGAAAAGAGTAAAATCCCAAGAAGGGAAGACATCCCCGATCAGTATCAGCAAGAAACTGTGATCCCTCATAAAATCATCCAAGGTGAGCTTCGAAAGAAAAATTGCCAAGGACTCCAAAGATAACCACAAGGCATTCGTTAGCTATGTCAAGAATCTAAGTGGCAATGCTCAGATCTGCTCAGAGTTAGTGCAGAATGGCACAAAATACACTGAACTGACCGATATCAACAACATCCTGGCAGACAGGTTCAGTGCAAACATCACCCCCCCCTCTCACCCCAAAAAGGGCCCATAACCATACCAGAAGAATATAGAGTCCCTGAAATCACAAGTCCTCAGGTTAAAACAGCCCTCTCCAAAGCCAAAAACACAGCATCAATGGGACTGGATGGTGTCCCAGGCTGCGTCCTACATGAGCTCAAAGACGAACTAACCCCTCACCTAAACACACTGTTCAGACTCAGCCTCTCCACAGGCTATGCACCCATAGAGTGGCGCACAGCAACGGTTATTCCACTCCACAAAGGTGGAGCCACAACAGACCTCAGGAACTATTGCCCTGTAAGCCTGACTAGCTTGGTCTGCAAGGCTATGGAGTGCATCATCATGGAACACATTAACAGAGACATTGGGAACCTCCAAACACTGGACCCTACCCAGTTTGGCTATGTTAAGGGCAGATCATGCCTCCTAAACTTGGTGGACTTCTTTGAGACAGTTACCAAGGCTATAGTCAAGGGAAAGGTGGTACACACAGCCTATCTAGACCTCACAAAGGCCTTCAACACCATTCTCCGTTCTGGTATTATAGACAAGCTCACGAGCCTGAACATAAACCCCTGCGTCACAAGATGGGTTGCCAACTGGCTCACGGACAGAACCCACATGGTGAGAGTTGTGGGAGCTAGGTCCGACTCTAAACCGGTTACAAGTGCCATTCCCCAGGGCTCAGTCCTAGGACCCCTCCTGTTCGGCATATACTTCTCAGAGGTACAGGCAAGCACAGGAGGACTATGGCTGACCAAGTTTGCAGATGACTGCAAACAAGGGGCTATAACTGACTCTCCGGTTGACACAGACATCCCCCAAAAGGGTCTCACTTGAGACGGATACCTGGTGTCAAAATCATGGCCTCAAGCTAAATGCCAAAAAGTGCATAGTCATCCCCTTTGGAAAAAACAAAGTACCCACAAACTACCACATAGGTGGCAGTCCCCTAAATACGGAATACGTAATAAGGGATCTGGGGACCCAAGTAGATAGTAATCTCACCTTTGATAATCACATCGCCAAAGTGGTTAGAAAATCCTTCTACGTGGCCCACCTAATCACAAAAGTGTTCGCATCCAGATCAAAAGATGTCATTGTACCCCTCTACTCATCACTCATCAGACCCATCATAGAGTACAATGCCCCATTTGAGATGTACCTTACAAGTTACCTACAACAGCTGGAAAGACCACATAAGTATGTCACCAAGAGGATCACTGGCCTCAAACAGATGCCCTATGCAGCTCGACTGAAGAAACTCCAGCTGTACTCAGTTGCATACCGCCTACTCAGAGGTGATCTCTGCCTGACATGCAAGGCCATGTCCAACCCAGAATTGATGGACATGATCCACCTAAAGAAAACCTTATCCCCTCGAGCCACATGCTCTAGGGATCTAAACCTCACCACAACAATAAACAGGACGTGCTGGAGGGATAGATTCCTGTCCCAGAGACTTCCCATGCTTTGGAACAAGATTACAATCTACATTAGGCAGAGATCCTCGCTAACAATCTTCAAAAGAAACCTCGACGAGTGGATGGGAAACAGAAAGTTTACCCCTGGGATCACTTCAGTGGCTGTGCTGGATAGAGGCACAGGGAACTAATCTAAGGGGGTGGCGAAAGCCAACACATTCTGGCTAGTCTTATAAATGCCTTCGGGCAGATAGCCTAGTACCTACCTATGAACCTATGAACCTATAAGTATACGCTTTGATTGTATACATTTTTTCCACTTGATGTGTGTTCACACTCTGGGATGAGACTGGAATTGGTCTAATGGGATCAGTGCTCTACCCCAGTTACTATACCGAATAAATAAATGAATGAATGAATAGTCTAACACCTTAGGCCGCTTGACCATGCTTCCTCAAAAATGAATCAAACCACCTGCTCAGGGATCTCAACCCACAGACATACATAATCAAGAGTCAGGCCTTGTAAGCCACAAAGATTCAGACAGAAAAAACACTGCTCACATGCCTTTGATGATTTATAGTAAAATGTACCTTAATAAGATATGAATTCATGACATTTTATGTACGATATTAAACCAATGCTTCAACCCATGAGCAACAAGTCCAGTCTGCATCTTATTAATACCTTTATAACAGTGGCTGTAGCTATAGTAAAAAGAGTAGGCAATACCGTTCTCTTTTCCTCTGCTTAGGCTAAACTACATTAATAGTCCCCCTTTCTATTTTTACTTGAGTTTTAGCCCTATTCTATAACCTTGGAATCCTATTTATAAAGAGATCAGTGGACCACATAATTTTAAGGTCTGCTCTAAATAACTATACCTAGCTTTACCAAATGCCTTCTCATCATCCAGACTCATCACCAGCAGTGGAGTCATTAATGTTTGTGTGCTATTAGGATATTGTTTATGTTATCATATGTTTGACTTTTGACCACATATCTAAATTTATATAAATCAGTGACCTGTGACAAGATGAGCACAAAACTGCCATCTAGAATGGCTATGAATAAAGTATGCATACTGTTAAGTGACAGTTATCTTGTTAAAACCAGATTGGTTGAGACCAACAGGCTAAAGAGGCTTTTGTCAGAGGATATATATACCTTTAGTTTGAGCTTCAGTTTGCAGCTAGTTAAATACCTGAGGTTACACAGGGCACAGACCACTGCTTGGGATATCTACGTGACTTTCCTCCACATAAAAGTTCTTTTGAGGCATATTTGCTCAGTCTGTTGGACATAGCTAAATGACTTTGGCATGGTAATTGTGCATCTATAGCTCTGAAAGCTAAACAATCTGAATTTAGTACTGAAATTGGTCTGTATTCCTTTTCTGGTGGATTCTTTCATAGCTTCAGTATCTCTGGATGAGAGTTTTTCTAGTTAATGAAGAAAATTCACTACTGCTACAGACAAATTAATAGCACTGAAAATGTGTTTTAGGAAAATGGATTCACATTTATGCAGCCACGTTAACACTTGTGTTTTAAGTGGCTTTGTTTCTAATGCATCCTATTTTCTGATAGATTTGACATGATTCTAAGAAGAAATTCACCCATCCATACCTTTCCTGGCCGTATCCCTACTTTAATCACTTCATGTACTTTGTGAAGAGTTTCCTCAGAACTCCACCAACAGTTTCAATATTTCTCTGGAATTCTTTGTGAGGCATATTAGGGAGAAGTTCTGTAAAAGAGAAATCTACGCCCTGTAAGCCATAACAGTTTCATCTTGAGCTCAACTAACAAGCCCTGTAGCTCTCAGGCCCACTACAAAACTATTCTGCTTAAGGCAGCTGGGGAACAAATCAGTTTTCTTGTTCTAACAACAGTTGTTATTGAAATTTTCACAGTATATTAAAAACAATAACAAACATGACAAAATCAAATGTATAATAACAATTTACAAAACACACTGAACTTTCTTATGAATGTGAGGAAAACAATTTACAGCACATAAATATTGAAGAGAAGTAACCATAAAATCCACAATGAGCATATAATTATCTTAACTATATAATAAATGGACAACTTGTTTACACACATATTTCAGAATAAAAAGTTACAGAGATAGGCAGTAAAACTGCAGTGATGTTTCCTAAATGTGGGATTTTTTTTATATTTAGAAAATATGATAGCTACTTTGCTGCTGGCCTAATGAAGGAGAACTAACAACAGATAGATGCACACTAACATATCAGATGTGCAATTAAGTAGGTTAATGCAACACCATTCACCTGTGGCCACATGAACAGTAAAGCATGGCATAATTTCCACTGTAGATTGTCTAGGGTACATCAGGACAGCAAAGTGCAAAACCAGTTGGAAATGAAAGGCAGAGACAGGAAAGTAGAAAAGGGAAATACAACAAGCAGAGAAAACAGGCAATAGTAAATATAAGGTGTGACAAGTGCATTGTAGGAAGGGCAATCATTTTTGTGATGTAGGAGAACCTTACTGTCAACATATGAAGACAAGGTGTGCACAAATGACAGTGTCACAGGAATGGTTGGGAAATGGATAGAAAGTAAAGCAAAGGCAGCAGGAACAAACAGGCAAACATAAAATGTGCACACAGACATGGGTGGGATACGCAAAATGGTGGCATAGATCTAATGTGTTTCATATGTGTGAGTCAGAGGAGCTGCCAGGGGGGCACACAGACACATTATAGGTATTGCCATAGGCATTAAGTAGCACCTGTCAGTTAATGAAGTGAAAGCCCTTTCTATTGTTTTTTCTTAGTCCCTGTGAGCAGGTGGGGCCCTGTTAGCAATGCATGTACAGTCCTTGGCTCCCGGGACTTCAGGGAAATGGACTATGCTGTAAAATGTCTGCATTGTGGTGCTGCCATCCTGAGGAACCAGATATGGTACTGCACATGCAGCAAAATGTCAAGGGATTGATGTAAGATATGCAAGGCTAATGTGCTTTCGGCTGGTCATACTGTTGTGTGCATTGGGATGGACATTTCATGCAATCCCTTGAGTCTACTTGAGGATAAAAGACAGCTTAGCTGTCTTTCATATGGTTTCCCTGTCCACTCAGTATCAGTCCACTATCTACTGGCCTATTAGGTGCCTGTACATAAAGGAATGATAGTCCCTTCTGAGATGGAATGGATGACCACTGATAGTAATGTCACACGCACTGGATCAAAGGGCAGCCACTAACATGTAATGTTCGGCTATAGCTAGTGCTACTTTTAGCATACTCATAGCATACACCATAACTCATTGTGTTCAGAATAGGTCTACAATGCACCTGCTTTACACATTTCTGAACAGCTCCATCTTGTTTGATGCCATTGTTTGCATAATCCATATGCTTCATTTGAATGAAATTCATCATTTCTATATCACTGTGAGATCTTTTGAATACACTGCATACTGAGCTATTTTTCACAATGAATTACCACTTTATCTGTGTCTGAACTGCCAACACCTTGTACGCTACCATTATCTATGCTAATTTGTGAGGTGAATTGTGCCAAACATTTATAAATCCTGACATAGAATTTAACCACAAAGATTATAACCTAGACAATTGCGATGTTCTTTTTACCATCTCATACAACAGTATGTTTAGAATAGTACCTTCCCTTGTAAGATCAAATATGAAAATCTTACACTAAATAATGTCTTTGGAATTTTTTTAACCAAGTAAGGCATTTTTATTCTAGCAATGACAAAATATATGCTTTGCATCAGCTTGCCCTGTTTTACATACTATTCAGATCAATGAGATATTACAAATGAATGCTGCTAATTTTGTTGATATGAGTTATGAATTATGTAGAATTAATGTTGAGATTTAAGCATATTTAGCTATAGGAGCATGCCAATCTTAGACATTTATAAATTATCTTTATTTGAGATGTACATCTGTCCTATAATTTGAAAGTTAATGTATAGCTCTTTAATCTAGACCACTGCCTTGATTATAGAGGAATGATAATGACTGTTTAAGAGACAACTTAACAAGTCAAGACTTTGTAATACTCAATCTCATCTTATCCACCAGTGCAAGAAGATCACATTTTAAAATCAGCGATAAGTAGATAAAGTCTTATTAGAGGAAAGAAACCGTCTGAGCAACATCTGCTAAACAGCATCAGATTTATTAGCAGTGATAAAGTCATTACTCCTCTTCAGTAGATATACAACTAATTCATACTCTTCAACATTATGGCTTCTATGTGGAACACTGAAGTATTCATTACTCCTCTTCAGTAGATATACAACCAATCCATACTCTTCAACATTATGCCTTCTATGTGGAACACTGAAGTATTCATTACTCCTCTTCAGTAGATATACAACCAATCCATACTCTTCACCATTAAACCTTCTATGTGGAACACTGAAGTATTCATTACTCCTCTTCAGTAGATATACAACCAATCCATACTCTTCACCATTATGCCTTCTATGTGGAACACTGAAGTATTCATTACTCCTCTTCAGTAGATATACAACCAATCCATACTCTTCAACATTATGCCTTCTATTACTGAAGTAATAAAACCACTGTTAAATATCAAACACCCATTACTTCTGAATGTGGGCACATCAGAATTCTACTATCCACAGCCAAAGTCGTATAACGATTAGGTTACACATAACTTTCAAACAACATCAAGCAGTACAGTATCACTTTCCAAATGAGTACAGGTTCTGGACAGGTACCATAACAGCCTTTATCTTATGAAGTCTTCTTTAACATGGGTTACAATAATCTAATCAAGGATGTCGTTGTAGATCTTAAAAGGACATTTAACCTGGTTAACTTCAATCTGCTATACAAGTTTTTTTCTTTTCAGAGGTACTTGTGGGAATACAATAGACTGGTTGAGACATTTCCTTTCAAACAGGAACTACAAAGAAAATGTTGAGTTTTCCCTCCTAATCTTCATACCTTTAGATAAAGGTATATCATAAGTATAAATTTTCTCCCTACTCTTGCTCTATGTTTTTGCAAGTATACTGCCATCTGACCTTGGCCACATTTCAATATATTTTATATTTGGGTGACAAACTACTACAGAAAGCAGACATCTCTCGTTTTTAATCAAAACTCAGATTGAAAAGGACCTTGATGCCCTATTAGCCTGGCTGAACATAAATTAAGCTCATTATCTACAATGACCTAAAGCCATGTTTTTTTTGACATTGCACAAAAATTTTACAAAGTAACTACATATGTACAGAAACCACTGACACATTCAAATACCTGGGGATATGGCCAACCACAAAACTTAACTTCCAACATGAAGTAAAAGCACTTTTTAAAAAAATACACTTCTGTTCTGGCCATTGAAGATTTCACATTATCTTATTTCTGGAAACCGATCAGCAACTGGCAAAGGAATACTAGAAACCCAGCTAGAATATGGCCTTCCCTTGTTGCCACAACCTCTTAAAAACTGCTTTATAAGTAACTACTACTAACAGTTGTTAATTCATTGTTTTTTTTCCACTCATCATGAAAATGACTGCCTACTTTTGTCTATATCCATTTGGCTCACAATCCAGCAGAGAGACGATTAGTATCTAGTTTCCATGCAGAAAGAAACTCCTAAAAATGCATTCACCTTCTTCACTGGATGACTGTCTTTGAAGCAATCTCACCACAACCTTACATCACATCCCTGCAGTGCTAGTTCTCTTTATAGACCCAATAACAAAGTAGCCTAGAGTGACTGCAGCTTCGCTAATTTAAGATCTGGGAAGCTCACATCTCAAACAGAAAAAAAAGAAATGTAGTGCTTATCTCTCCTTTTCACAGAGCTCTCAGAAACCATCTAGCAGAACTTGCCAAATGCAAGTGTTTCTGAAAAATAACTTCCCTCCTTAGCTACATACTTTGTATCTTCCTTTGGACTTCCCCATACACATGAAGGCTATTCTATGTTTTTCATCCATCATATTTGGAACTTCAATCCAAACTGTCAAATTAAACTGATACTGTGTGCTCACTAGTGTGTGTGTGTGTGTGTGTGTGTGTGTGTGTGTGTGTGTGTGTGTGTGTGTGTGTGTGTGTGTGTGTGCTTGACAGATAGACAGTCTCTTCCTCTCTCTCTCTCTATATATATATATATATATATATATATTTGCAAGGGGAAGCACATGGATATTGTGATCTATCAAGAAATTGCTTCTGCTGAATATAGGAAGTGTTCATAGGTTCATAGATTAGTACTACGCTAAGTGCCCTTGATAGACATTTTAAGCCTAGCCAATTATCCCTTGTGAGACTCAAACCCTGCACTTTGTGTTTGTAAGGCAAACACCTTAACCATTAGGTCACCCTCCCAACCCAACCCAGCCCATATCCGACATCTGGAAAAATAAACTGTAATGAGAAACTGCTTTCCCATCTTTTTGCATTTTCTATGTACTTAAATCTTTATTATAAATTACATTACTACATTTAGGGAGGATTCAGAGATATTCAGTAGACCAGCACTAACTGACCAACATAGGTGGTGAATTCACTGAATGGAGAGAATCTCTGATTCAGGAACAAGTAAAGCTGCAAAGAAAAACAACTTATTAGTGGCTGATTACCATGTTCTGATTTGAACACTACACATCAGTCCTGATTGTGCTAGTATTCTACCAACTAGTCCTTGCATCTTGGTAGCACAGGCAGCCCCAGCACTTGGACAAACATGCAAACACCCATACATATACACAGTCACACATATGCATACACACACATGAAAGAGACAAAGCTTACATACCTCCTGTTGTGTGACCATCCAGACACACACACATACACACACACACACACACACATACACACATGCACGCACACACATACATGCACAGATACACACACACACACACACACACACACACACACACACACACACACACACACACACACACACATGCACTTGCACACACACACACACACACACACACACACACACACACACACACACACACACACACACACACACACACACACACACACACACACACACTGCTTCCCCTCTGGGGAAAAAAGTAGCTCAGCACAGAAAAAGAATCCTACTGCCAAGTTAGTCCAGAGCCATCCCTGTTTCCTGAGGAAATCACATGGCAAGTTAGAGTATTTGCTTCCTGGGACTGCTGCATTTGCATATAGCTTTCCCAGTGAAACAAGGCTCAGCACTACAGATACCACTATTGGAAAATGAAGCAGGAGAGTGGAGTGGTCTCTGAATCAAGAAGACTTACTGTGATGCAATGCCTTTCTAGTTAAGACTTCTGCATTGTGATATGCATTTCTGAATCCCAGAGTTATTTTTGATTTCATTCAGCTTTTTGCGTTTTCTCAATACTTAAATGCATATCTGACAATTTTTTCACTGTAGAAAATATTTTGTGAGTATGTATCCCAATGGTAGCATCTGAAAATGAAGCTGTAGGAGCAATATTGTATTACAGTTGTCAAATCTTAAATAAAAGTAAACATAAAAAGTAATTTACCATTTTACTAATTACAGAGAAAAAAAAAAGGCAAACTTACGAGTTTTGGATTTCTCCTCACATTTGATCATCAGCTGTCACCAGCTGCTCTCCTCATTCACTGGGTATACTGGGCCTGCCTCAGCCTCTCCAAGGCTCAACCTAACCTACGTACATCCAGGGCCAGTGAGGAGATCAAAGATTCTGGTGCAGCATTACACTGTCCCAGGGAGTATGCCCTAACTCTTACCCTCTTTGTAACAGCCTTGCCAGCTCCACAATTGCTGCTGTGGGGAGTTGCATGCCAGCTGCTGCACATGTGCAACATTCTGAAAAGTGACTTGCCACTTATGCAGCACTGAGCTCTCCAGCCTCATACTCTGTTTATTGCAGACAGCCTAGGCTACCTCTCTATCCCAGGGTGGGTGAGATGACATCAGCCACTCACTCCCATCCTCTCACTGTGGCCCATGAACACAGCTCATCTGGGCTGCAGTAAGGGTTTTATCTTAAGTAGCAAGGGGACACTTAAAATTCATATTTAGAGTTTTATCAGCTAGCGTTTTGTTTGTTTGTTTGTTTAGTAGTAGTTGACAACAATTAAGTCCTCTAGAAATGTCACCAATACAAATAAATATATTAGCATCTTGAACTGCCTCCCATAAAACGTTCAGAACCTAACATCATTTGTCAATTGTGAAATCGAAAAATGGTTATGACCTTAGACTAATATCTAAAATAGTATCTAAGTAACTGACAGTCTTAGCAAGTTAACTCATTCTGTTCAGTGGAGGTCTACAAGTTTGGATTGTAACTTTCATGGAGCTTAAGCTTTTTGGTAGAATCAAATTATGCGTTCAAATTCAAGCAGATGTTCAGATCTCTGGAACCATAGGGTTTACTAAAGAAGTACAGATGACAAACTCTTCACTTCAGAAAAGACTATTGTTATAATGCTAGTATTATTTAGGTTTCAGATCTTAAACTGTATTTTATAAGTCACAGTAAAAACAATCCCTGGGATTCAAGAAGCGCAGCGCAAGGACGGTTTTAGCCTTGCGCTGAGTGCCCTCACTACAGATAGCGCAGCAGCGCCATATGAATATGTATGAGGGCACACCATCACAACCTCGACATACACAGGAAACGTGTGCAAGTGCAGGGGGTGTGTAAAAGTGCTCTACGGAGACATAAACATGCCTTGACACTTGCAAAGCCTACTATGCCTACTAGTAGAACCCACCCCTAATAGTAAGTCAGTAAGTCAATGTCTGTCAATACCGAAATGTATGCTAAGCATACAAGAGTGTCCATGAACGGTGAAATAAAATTGAAGTAGTAAACACACAAGCATGTAGTGGAATATAGCGCCCTGTCCCTAGAACTGTCACAATTAGATTCCCTGTCCCCGTGTCCCTATTATACATTCGAATTGCAGCAATAGTGAAGGTGTAAGGAAAGCGCAGTGTGTCTGCGCGTCGCTGCCCTCCCCCGAGTGTAGCTTACACATCATATTCATTCAAATAGAGAAAAACATGCTGAATCAACGTGTCAATAGTGTAGTCTTTAGAGCAGCCGCCTATCAAACAGGCAGTCACTGTTCGAGCCCAACAATAGCACATATCATTTTCCATGTGGAATGAATGTCGTTTTGCCATAAAACCGACATAAGAGTATCGCATGAGATATTTAACTTAAATATAATTCAAGCAAAGTGGCACTGTCATAATGAATAAGGTACTAGTAAGCAGGTGTAAGCACAAATAAACAGCAGTAAATACATATAAGTACCAGTAAGCAAGTCTGAGTGGCTTGCGCGGGTCCAAGCAGTGCCCAGCATAGGAAATGTATATAAGTATATACAGATATATAATATATATATATATATATATATATATATATATATATATATATATATATATATATATATATATATATATATATATATATATATATACATATCTATATATATATCTATATATATATATATATATATATATATATATATATATATATATATATATATCTATGAAGAAAGAACGATGTAACAATAAAGCATACAAAATGAATGAGAAGGGAATCAAAAGCAACCCCAGTATTATATAGCGCTCTCAGCGTATATCATATCCAGCTGGGCAGGAGAGAGCAAAGCACTGCTACTCACACCACAGGCAGGATATTACCAGTGGGAGTAACATTGTTTATTTTCTAAGTCTACTTTACACATAGAGGGTAGTTCCTGGTGGGACTACCCAAAAATTGATAGACCATTTGGCCTACCGACCATTACACAAGAAAGGGCAGGTATGTTCAAGGACTAAATGGTGGGAGAGCCTGAGAATACATGGGTTGGGATAACATACGTGTAGGGCCTCTAATGCTCTAGACAGGGCAATGTGTGAAGGTGTGTCATGGCTGCGATAACAAGTGGACAATGGATGGTATGCATGTATTTTGAACACAGGTGGGGTGGAGGAACTATGGGTATGAAATTATGGAGCCAGGCATACCAGGGTTGGATGGGCTGATTCTAATTGAACCGCCCCGTGGAGGTCAGTGAGTTTGTTATAGGTATATATGCATACACACATGCAGGCATCAATATGTAGAAGTATATTCTCTGTAACACATTCATTCCATTTGCAGACATAAATAACATGAATGTGCCCTTACAAACCTCAATAGTAGGTTGAATTATAGGTTGTGCAGAAGAGGGACAGGATAAAACTGCTAAAACGCAGAAGTGTGTACAATGTCCAAAGTCAGTGCTGTGCTGTGCTGAAAATAATCAAATGTGAGGACTTCCCCACACATGGAATCATTCCTGTGATCTGCCTGCTATGACAATGCCAATTACTAAACCGGTCTATTTGTAAAAGAAATACGCTGAACACTTACATAATTAAGCTCTCATGTGTAATGTGTGCGTTACCACATAGTCATACATATTAATTTATTGTAGTGTTATGTTAACGGGAGTAAGGATGTAATGAAGTATAGAGTCTAATCTTGACATAAACACACGCATGTCCTATGTGGGACAAACCCAAAAATTGCGAATAGTATTCTTTTGGTTGCTCACATCACCAATGTTTGTGGACTAAACGTTTGGGAGTTCTGAGGATACGTGGAGTGAGTCAACCGATGGGATGGGTCTATAGGAGTAGGGAGTGGCCAATGTGTAGTGGTGTGGATACACCGTGAATCCGACTGGAGAATGGATGACAGCAATGTTAGGGAGGCATTGGGGTGTGTGTTTGGGGAACCAGGAGCCATGGGTATATGGGTATATATGCAAATGAAGCAGCACAGCAATAGTGTATTGGTTAGAGCACCCCCCTAACGAACAGACATTGCCGTACCGAATACCACTGTATCACATGCCATTTACCATTGGTAATCCATACATGAACATATTGTGACATCTGTCCACTGTATAACCTGCAAAATATCAATTAAAAGTTAACTGGAGTGAAGTGTTAGTGTCATAATGAATAAGGCACTAGTAAGCAGGTCAAGCATATATAAACACCAGTAAGCATGTGTAAGTGCGTTTGTGCGGGGTATGTATTGCTTTACAGGCACACACACACACATATATATATATATATATATATATATATATATATATATATATATATATATATATATATATATATATATATATATATATATGTATGTATGTGTGTGTGTGTGTGTGTGTGCGTAGATATACACAGATATACAGCTATGATAGGAAACAGCACACAAGGATGACATATGTTCACAGACTATGTCAATGGAAGTGAGGAGCCCAAGCAAGAAAGATGAAACACGTAGCATAACCTTCCACCCCCCCCAGCCGGACATGAGAAACATACACACAAACAATGTAAAGAGTCCACTGCTCCCCAGACCACAGGCAGGATACAACCGGGGGGGGTACACAGTGCACCCGGGAATTCTAATCTTGGAACACAGACTGGAGTGTCCCTTGCGGGACACCCCAAAAATTGCCAAGACCAAAAGAAGGTGATAGACCAACCATTTTGGCTGGGATGTATACATACTCGGAATACAAGGGTGGGAAATCCTGATGACCCATGGGCCGAGACAATTGTATGAAATGGGTCCCGTGAAATGGAGAGTGGGCAGCGTGTAGTGGTGTGTCCAGAACAGACCATGACCCAGAGTAAGGATGGGTGCTGTTGAGGAGGTGCGGATGGGGGAACTATGGGTATCTACTTATGGGTCTAGGTGTGCAGGTGTTGGCTGATGTGGGCCTATATGGACAGTCCTAGGGTCCCTAGTAAGCGAATGTGTTCATTGGGCAGAGGCATTGCCAAACGAGCAGCCACACCCACTATGAGTCCCACTGCAGCAAAGTGTAATCTATATGGCAAGGAACGGAATAAACAGATGCAGACGTATATATATATAGAGGTATGTGTGTGTATATCTACCCATAACAACATAGAGATAAGTTTCTCCCTCTCTGTAGTACAAATGTATACATACAGAGACAGAATACAGATACATACCGACATATAAATATATACATATGCAGACACCCATAGACCCATATGTTGTGAGATATATAGATATATATATATATATATATATATATATATATATATATATATAAATCTATAGAAATCAAAATATAAATATACATGTATGCATACATATACAGATATATCTGTATATAGTAATGTAAATATGTGTATATATATATATATATATATATATATATATATATATATATATATATATATATGTGACTGTAAATATACACATGTATATAGCTAGGATATGATACAGCAGTTACGAGTAACATATGTTCACAGGCATTGCATATGGGGGTGAGCAGTCCAATAAACAAACGTGTAACACGTAGCATCACCCCCCCCCAGCTAGGCGGTGAGACATAGAGACACACAATAAAGGTAAACACACCACTGCTTCCTGATAACCCATGGGTCGACACAACGTACGACATGTGTCCTGACACGGGGATAGTGGGCAGTGTGTAGTGATGTGTTTATATCCCACCTTCACCCACAATAAGGATGAGTTCTGTAGAGGAGTGGCAGGTGGGTGAACTATGGGTAGACAATTATGGGCCTAGGCGTGCAAGTGTTGGCTGGCGCAGTCATATTAGGACCGCCCCGGGGATGTAAGTAATATTCCGAAATGGGCATAGCTGACGCCCATACCTCTCAAACCCTAAGAGCACATCCACTGGACAGGACATAAACCATTGGGGGAACAAATAGGGACCATACCTCTGAACTGTCCCCGATTTCCAGGGAAGTCTCAGATTTTGACTCGGTTCCCAACTCTGCCCCACTTAATCCCTCCTAAAATTAATGACATTTGGAGGAAAGATGGTGAATTACACGTAATGAATAATGACAACAATTAAGAGTTATAAACATCATTTACCTCAGAAAATGTGTATGAATTCATATGCTCTGAATCTGTCAATGTGTCAGGTTAATAGCACTAATAATTTAAATGTGTCCCTGATGTTGTTATGCCATGTCCCTGATTCAGTTTGTATATTTCCCCAGTCGTATGAGAGGTCTGATAGGGACATAAAGCACATATTCCACTGACAACCTTAGAAAGATGATAGAATATTAGGTATGCAGTAGCATGACTCGGCTGAAGAATGTGGGTTCCAAAACCCAATTACTTGTTTGTATTGAAGAGTGTCAGTTCCCATGTATTAGCCAGATGCGTGCAGATTGTAAGAGGAACACACCAATAATATGAATCAAACTCTGGACAGGCCGTGGATTCAGTACAGTGAACAGCATGCTGTGACCTAATGGGCAGCCATTCCCGATACTGTAGGCATGTAATCAGATGTAATAGGCATCACAAAGTAATTTCGTAGTCCTCACTCCCACGCAGGGACGTAAGTGTCAGATGCAAACACCAAATGCAGTGCATTTGCAATTGTGGGAGCAAGCGGGTGTAAGCCTGTTTGGCCGCCAGTATCTGAGTATTACACTGGTAAAGCAATGTAAAGGCTAACTGAGTATAAGAAACTGTAACCAGAGGTTAGCATTGCTTAGCACCACGCAAACCCACGCACACCCCCTCACAACTGCTTTAATGTGCCTTAATCACATCGTATCCAATGGCCTTGTTCTGCCCAGCAACAAAATAAATGGCCTCTGCAAGGCTCGAAACCAGGACCCTGCACACACAGCTATGGTGATTTACCACTAAGCCATGGCAGATATACAGACATCGGACCTTATCACAAGCATATCATCCAGCGCAATAATTCATCAGTATAGGAAATGTATTCCATCATGTAGATGTATGTGTGAGTGTTTATGTCCAGTATATAGATACATACATATATATAGATATATCAGGAACATCCCATGTGACAACAAAGCATTACAAAGGAATGAAAAGGGAAACACCAGCAATGCCTGTATTATTTAGTGGTGTTGTCCTATGAAATATCAAGACTCCTTCAGACAGACATGTGTCAGTCATACATGCAAACATTTGTACATTGGCCATATACATCACTCTGTGCATGTTATTTACATTAACACAACAGTTCCTGTCCAATCATTATGTGAGAACAGTACTCTTGCAAGGCGCTGTGTACAACATCATCATCATGATAAAGGTAAATGGAGTAACCATAGAGGGACTGGTAGTGTTGTGTGTACCTGGAAAATTTAGGAGTCATGTGCATGCTAGGATTGTGTGCCTGAGAGACAAGGGTGAGGACAACTGGAGTATGTTGTGATGCATATTAAAAGGGGTACATGTGTCCAGTTGACACGTGTGTGAAATGGACAACTATGTATGGGGCAAATGTTGTTCTAGGAACTGATTGGCCTTTTGTGTCCGTAGGGTTAGAGTGAGATGTAGGGAAAGGAGAGTAGGTATGCTCGTGGAGGATAGGTAGGTTAGGATGGCAGACAAGACAGCATACAGGGTCGGTATATGACACATATGGGGGGATACACCTCAGACGGGGAGTGATGTTCGGCATTCACAAGCCCATAAGCCCCAGATGGAAACAGTGGGATGGAGGTCCCCAGCCATGGGAAGCCACCACTGCACCAAAACAACTGCAGAGGTGGCAGTGCTGGGGGGCTATCTAGGAGGGGCAGCCTCATCCTGTAAATGTGACACTTTACCCTTGAGCTGGCATATCTGGCCTCAAAACCCCTTATTGAGCCCCCTACGCACCACGTCCAGGACTGTACGACAGCGGACATGTCCCTGTCTGGACCTGCTCCCGGGTTGACAAGCCCCATCCTTAGTGGTGGTAACACCAGAAGGTGGTGCAGAGCCAACACAGGCGGAGGTCCAAAGCTGGGCCCCAGATGTGCTAGTGCCCGGTGCCATGGCCAGCTGAAGTGGGACAGGATGTTCTTCCGGGCCCTCCAAACCCATACAGCCTGTGGTGTTGCAGTTTAAACACAGATATGGCTTAGTAATAGTCAACAGCATTCAGGATTACTTACAATAGCATACATAGATATGACTATCAACCCAACACAACAGATGGTATACATTTGCAGAGAGAGAGAGCACAACGCATGCATATATGAACAGTGGACCATTATTGGCATGTCACTGAGAACCCCAGACAGTGTCTGTCATACCACTGTTTCATGTGACATATGTCCAGTCAGAGATGCGATGGCAGTAACTCATCACTATCACCATGTACTGGCTGCAATCCTTACACTATGCTCCTGCTGTTCATAGATGTGTGTTCAGTGAGTAAAACAGGAAACAAATGGTTCCACACAATGACCAGTCCACAGATGGCCCTACAGATGGGGGTC
>NC_056726.1:711463076-711530576 GCF_019279795.1 Protopterus annectens
ATGGTACGGGTGGCAACTGCTAGACCAAAACAATGAGCCAATGTCCTGCTGTTATTATGAGGTTGTCCAGTGTCTGTCATTCCGGGCTGTCATGACCGAACGATAAGCCTTCAACACAGAGCACATGCATCCATGTTACACGTGTGTGTGGATAATACCTAGGTTGCATTTACCCATATAGTCGCATTCCGAGGCAAATGTCCAACACACAGATGTAACACCCTGACAACTACATGAAATTGCATTGGATGCTTATGCTAACCCGTGCTAGATGTGTGGCTTTAGTAACCCATTTGCTCAATGTAGAACCTACAATGGGGAATACTGACATCTGTGCAGTGAGGAACACCTGGCAGGAGGCTCTGTAGTGCACAATTGCACTACCACCATATAACTCAGATCCAGACATGTGGGCCATAACACTCGTATGGACCATTCCAGGTGGTGGTGTACTCATATTCGTAAAGGCTACTCACATGTAAAGACCACTACTCCGACATAACGCATCACAGATGAGTCAGGTACAGGTGACAGTGGTAAATGCTGCATTCTAGGTTGTATCCTCATATACATCCACCATCATGTTCCCAGACTACCAACACACATCCATATGTGGTATGACATAGTATGGTAGACCACCAGATGACCCTCGATTGGTGGACTGTACCTAGGCCTACATCAGCTGTGCAAAGTACCCATGTACAGACACAGCTGCATAATGTGTTATGCAATGCAATAATACCATTGTTTGTAACCAGCTCAGTTGTACACATACCAGGGTCCCTCAGATGTTGTCAGCATTAACACGGTCGACTTTTGCTGTACACCAGTAAACAACGCCCTCATGGTTGGATATGACCTAACCATACCTGCCTTGGATATGTACATCCCACACTCATACAACATAAATTACATTACCATAGTTTACATTTACCTTTCTACATACAGGTGGCTACAGTCATTACTCACATGCACATGGCAGATAGCATGCTAACAGTACATAAGGTTCAATATCTATGTTGACAGAGGTAATATTGATCTCATCATTGATCTCATCATCACGAACATGGGAGCACAATGTTCAACACCGGAAGTATACCCCTCACTGGTGAGATCAGATCACAAACTAATCTCGCTGGAGGTCCTCATCCCACCCCCACCTGAAATAAAAAAGACCACAGTAAAGAACTTCTCGAAAGCCGACTTCACACTTCTAAAGACTAGTGTGGTCTCCTTTAAGGCCCCGAGTCATGGAAAACAGTACTCAAGCCGCTGAATCACTTACAAATGCCTTCTACCAGCACCTGCAGGACTGCATGGATAAGGCAATCCCAAGCAAAACAAAGACTCTTTGTACCAAAGGCAAGCGTCCAGTCTGGTGGACCCCAGCCATAAACAAACTCTACAACAAAAGGAGGAAGCTACTACAAGATAGAGCAAAATCCTTAAAAGGTAAGACACCCTTGATCACTATAAGTAAAAACTAAGAGCTCTCATAAAATCATCCAAAGCAAATTTTGAGAGAAAAATAGCTAAAGACTCAAAAGACAATCATAAGGCCTTCTTTAGTTATGTTAGAAACCTGGGAGGAAACTCCCAGATATGCTCAGAACTAGTTCAAAATGATGTGAAGATTACTGATCCTACAGACATTGCCAACATACTGGCTGACAGGTTCAGTGCAAACTTCTCCCCCAAAAGGAGAGATATCTATACCAAGCGATTGCAGCCCCCAAACATCTCCAACGCCCAAGTGAGAACTGCTCTCTCCAAAGCAAAAACACAGCATCCATGGGACCTGATGGTGTCCCCGGCTGTGTGCTCCACGAACTCAACGAGGAATTAAACCCACAGCTAGGACAGCTGTTTAATCATAGTCTTACCTCTGGATACATACCCAGGAGTGGCGACTGCAACTGTGGTCCCACTTCACAAAGGCGGTGCCTCCACCGACCCTGGAAATTACCGCCCATTAGCTTGACAAGCCTTATCTGCAAAGCCATGGAGAGGATCATAATGGACCTCATAAATAAAGACATAGGAATTTGCAGACTTTGGATCCATCCCAGTTTGGCTTTGTCAAAGGCAGATCATGCCTTCTAAACTTGGTTGACTTTTTCAAACAGTCACCAAAGCCATTGATGAGGGAAAGGCAGTCCATACAGCCTACCTCGATCTGGCAAAGGCCTTCGATACAATACCCCACTGGGTATCATTGAAAACTCATCAGCTTAAATGTTAACCCATACATCACAAGATGGGTTGCAAACTGGCTGAGTGACAGAACCCACAGGGTCAGAGTTGCTGGCGCCATGTCAGACTCAAAGCCTGTCACAAGTGGTGTACCACAGGGCTCAGTCCTGGGCCCACTCTTGTTTGGCATCTACTTTTCCAAGTACAAGCAAACACAGGAGGGTTATGGCTGACAAAGTTTGCAGATGACTGCAAACTGGGCGCCATAGTAGAAAACACATCTGACACAGATATCCTTCAGAAGGGTCTCACAGAAACGGATAACTGGTGCCAGAGCCATGGCCTAAGTTAAATGCCAAAAAATGCATAGTCATACCCTTCGGGAAAAACTAGGTTACCCCTAGCTACCAAATAGGTGGCAATCCACTGAGCACAGAAGAAGTTATCAGGGACCTGGGGACCCAGGTTGATAGTAGTCTGTCATTCGACACCCATGTAGCTAAAGTAGTTAGGAAGACCTTCTACATTGCCCACCTTATCATGAAGGGATTCTCATCTAGATCAAGGGAGGTCATAGTCTCCCTATACTCATCACTCATCAGACCAATGATTGAGTACAATGCGCCATTCGAATGTATCTGACCCGACACTTGCAGCAGCTGGAGAGGCCACAAAGTTCCTCACCAAAAGGATAAAGGGTCTCAAACATCTGTCCTATGCTGCCCGACTGAAAGAACTCCAGCTCTATTCAGTCGCCACCGCTTGCTCAGAGGTGACCTTTGCCTAACATACAAGGCCATGTCAAACCCAGATTTGATGAATATGCTTCACCTCAAAAATCTAGATCCGTCAGAGCCACAAGGGCGGAGACTTAAACCTCGACACGGCTATTAATAGGACGTGCTGGAGGGATAGATTCATCACCCAAAGACTCCTATGCTGTGGAATAAAATCCGGTATATGTGAGGCAGAGCACCTCGCTGGCCTTGTTCAAGAGAAATCTTGACCAATGGATGGGAGATCGCAGATATACCCCAGGGATTACCTCAGTGTCACTGCTCAACAGAGGCACAGCAAAATAATGGGTATAGTTCCCCATACTAAAGGGGTGGCGCAAGCCACAAAACTATGGGCTAGGCTTGTAAATGCCCTCGGGCAGATAGCCTAGTATGAACCTATGAACCTATGAACTATAATATCCCCACTCTAATGGTCACCCATGACACCTATCATATCATACAACACCCCATGTGGCGTGTATGTCTTTAGACATGTCTACCTAATGCAATGCCTACAAATATACCCAAATAACAGGACCATAGGACCTACACAAGGCCTGTATTGACAGACTCAGGGAAATCCAGCTCTGCTCTGTATGTTCCAGAGTAGTCACAGGTGATATGTTCATGACATGTACAGCCATGTTTGGCCACAGCTCCTACATATACCCCATGTCAACAATTGCAAGCCATGCATGCTGTGTGCTGTCTGGACATTAGCCTTAGTACCACAATAGCAAGTACATGCTGGGGTGAGACGTTTACAAGCCACAGACCTCACACATGCTTGAATGAGTATACTGCCTAGCTCTGACAGAGCACATTGCTGGCACTCTTCCAGTACACATGAGGTGTGTGTGGCAAATATGATATGCTCACTGTTGACCATTAGAGTGCCCTGGCTTCACCATGGCATTGTCAAAGTAACAGTTTGTAGGAGCATGGCATGGAATAATGCTGTGTGTGTCACGCTGATATGTGCTGTTGTAATATATGTACACATGGTTACTCTGTGAAAGTGGTGGTGTCCTACCAGTACACGAATACAACATCCATTATGGTGTAATGCTCGGCTATGTTTCACACATGGCATGGGGAAGGTGTGGAATGTATCCTTGTAACCTGCTAGTGCATGTACTGATGTAGACCACATATGTGTACATGTATTGCTGTTTGTGTAGATTCCATGTGTGTGGAGTGTCTGATGTCTGAAGGTGACTGTTGTCTTAGTACATCATGCTGTTGCAATACAGCCTCAGCATTGCCAACTGTATATGGTGATATGCTCTAAGTACAGTAAGCTGTACATGAGGTATGGACAGATGTTTAGACATGACTACTAAGTGGTGGGGCTTCCTTGCAGATGAATGATTACTGAGGACAGCTCACTGGTGTGTTACAACCAGTCCTACAATAACATGTGTACCTGCTAAGGTCAGGTTTTAATTGAAGTGGAAGACAGACAATGTAGAATGCTGTAAGGGTGACACTGAAGGCAAACCTCATGACACCTGTAACAGTAATACCTCCCCTGTGCATATATTGTGCATATATCAGCACAATTTTCAAAGGAAAGAGTCAGTAAGCATTGTATTGGATGCGATAGTGCTGTATTTCTGTGGTACCTATCATGAGATAGGCTGGTGTTTGATTCACAGTACTGGCATCCCACATATTATCACTCCCCTGAACACTGTTGTTGACACCAGTACAGAGTGAAGTATAGAAAGAAAGGCATAGGCAGGTGGTTAAACCTCACACATGTAAAGTGTCTGTATGTGTGTAACATAGGTGTATATCTTTGTGAATGCCAGTGTGTGTGTGTGTGTGTGTGTGTGTGTGTGTGTGTGTGTGTGTGTGTGTGTGTGTGTGTGTGTGTGTGTGTGTGTGTGTGTGTGTGTGTGTGTGTGTGTGTGTGTGTTTGTGTTCATGTATGGCTGTCCGTGTGTATGGCTGACGGGTTCCTGGAGTGAGGCTGTATTTTACCATAGTGAAATGTTAATGCCCCCTCCCCCTATCCACTCAAAGCAATCTAGCGTCCCTGTTGATATCATCAATCATAGACGGGCATACTAACTGCCTGTTAACATGTACTCCCTGGGGTGTGACCTGTTGTTACATAGCCTACTGATGGAATCCTCTCCCCACATACACTCACTGCACTGTAGTATCCCTGTCGATGTCCTCAATCTTAGGCCATTCCAACTACCTGCACATGTGCAATCTCTATGGCTCGTCTTGTAATTGCGTAGTACTGTAATGATGATATGCACATAGGCAGGGGTTCTCATCTGAACACTGGCAACTGTGTGTGTGTGTGTGTGTGTGTGTGTGTGTGTGTGTGTGTGTGTGTCAGAGTGTGTGTTACTGTGTCTGTGAATCCCTGAGTGTGTGGGTGTGTCTGTGTTTGCATGCTGTCATGGCAGTGGGTATTACCACTTCCCAATGAGAAGCCACTATTTCCACTGGCCTTTACCCTTGTCTTCCAGCATACCACCCATTACCCACTCTGTGCTCCAGGTAACTATGCCTGTGATGTCACCCACTATGGATGTGATGTCTCTGAACACAGTAGCTTACTACACAGCTATCATGCTCTTGGATCATTAGAACAGTAAACATAATTGAAACATGGGAGAATATAACTGTGATGTGGAAGCTACAACATGCATGCAGGTATTGTCATACTGACTTGTGGATAGTCAACATGTACATATGGGACTCCTGCAAACACCAACATCCCCCGGCACATGCAACTACACCTGAAAGAGGAAGGCAGAACATCAAGATCAACATGCTGTTAGTGTTGTTACACATGATACATACTGTCAAACATACAACATGCACTCTATAACTGCAATACTTTCAACACTACTCAACAATATTAATCTACAATTGTCTACCTAGTATGTTCACCCTGTGCATCAGACCATATGAACATGTCCCGGCACTGATGGTGTGGATGACAGGGATGCGGTACATGCATCATCATATGCACAAGGTGATAATGTTTGCCAGAGGCCTAGGCTGTGCCATTGGATGACATCATGCATGTGTGTTAGGGCTGTGATATCAATGGGTGTGTGTGGATGTTATGCGTGTGGGTGTTGAGGTTTCCTACATTTGTTTCCCGTGTGTGTGTATGCATGCACACAGGTCTGGCATGTGGCTGGCCTACGCAGGGGTAATATTGACAGCTGCAGACTGTACAAGGCAGGTTTCACAGTTCATGGTGTCTGGCCATGGCCACGTAACCTGTGCCTGCCAGGGGTTGCATGGGCACTATCAGGCAGAGGTTCAGATTGGGTACCGTCTGATGACACATGTCCACTGGATTCGTGTCCCTGTTGGGACCATCCAGGATCATGTGCTCATGGCCTGCTGTGTCCTGGTGATGACTGCACAGCACCAGCTGCACTGCTGCTGCTACTGCCACTATAGGAGTGGGCATGTGCAGTAGCATGTTCATGTAGACCTTCAACAGGTGATGTAGCTGACCTACGTCCACGTGCCTGACACCTCAATCCCACCAGATGTTCCAGCACAGACATTCCACGCTCGAGAATTGACATGACACTGTCAAGGACTCCCACCATATTACCCAATCGTCAATCCAACACATCTGCAAGATAATGGTGAGCATTTGCAAGTGCCTGGATGTTGTCAGTTAAAGAATGGACAGCAGCCCTCTGATGCTTCAGACCTTCTCTGTTGTGCCATTCAGCATGTGCCTCCATTACAGCCTAAAACATATGTCTGGTGACTCCAGCTGATGTGCTTGGTCTCCCAGGGGCATGTTGGCCAGTGGTCCTCCAACGAGCAGCGCTGGGAAAATGCCTGTGTGGGACATCACCAGTCTGTTGACTGGGATCATGGTGTGCAGGCACACCTTCCATAGTCACCACACTTCCCTGTTCCATGCTACCACCCGCCAACTGTCCTTCCTCTATGGCCGGTGGTGATGGGGTATGTGCAGGAAGGGGAACTGTGTGCAAGGATGAGGGGGAGATAGGTGGAATGGCAACCAATGGCACAGATTCAGCCCCTGACAACCCTGCCTGTGCCTCAATCATACTATCATCATCACTGCTAGAGTCTGTGGGGACACTAACATCACGTGGACCACAGGAGGGCAATGCACCTACATCAACACCTGTGAGGGGAAGACAAGAACTGTACATTACAAGTTATATCAGACACACACACACACACATATACACACACGCACACACACACACACACACACACACACACACACACACACACACACACACACACATGGACAGATGGACAGACACACAGACAGACATACAGACAGACAGACACACAGACACACAGACAGACACACACACAGACACACATACACAGACAGACACTCACACACAGACAGACACAGACACACACACAGACAGACACACAGACAGACACACACACAGACAGACAGACACACACAGACACACACAGACAGACACACACAGAGGCAGATTCACACAGACAGGCACACACACACAGACACACACACAGACAGACAGACATACACCCACACACTGACACACACGCTACATGCAGGTGATATGGCAGATGGCAATCAGCTTAGACAATTATAGTTTTAGCATAGGCAATTATAGTGGTACTTATCATACATCCCTGCGTTGCACACAACAGCATGCATGTGTTATAGCAGATGGCATTCACCTTACATAATTATAGTGGTGGTTAGCATACATACCTGTATTGCACCATTTGTGTTAGTAGCCTATGCCCCATACCTGCAACACAATGCATGCACTTTGCACCGTTGCACTGCACTGCCATGGTGTGTGCAACATACACCACATGTTAACAGACCATCGCTGATCTTTGTACATCTGCCACTGATGCTCTGTGCTGGCCACCGCCCCTATGTGTGAGGACACGAGCTGTAGGGTATGTAGACTGCATACTATGTTTGCCTGAGCCCTAGCTTGCATATCTCCCCCAAAGCAGTGCATGTCTGTTCAACATTATTCCGCCTACCCCTGAGCTGAGTGTAGACATTGTGCATGCAGTTGTACACACATGTTTGACAATGCTGTCCCTACTTTGCAATGGTACCACAGACCAGCACAGGTTTACAGTACACCGGCCTGCTGTGTGGCGTATAACCTTGCCAATCACATGTAGTATGACATGTCTTCTGCTGAAGTGTTGAATGACATGCATGCATGTGTAACACAATGGTGTCCTTTCCAATCTACAGTATGATAATGGTGTCACAATGCAGGGATGTGCTATACTAACATGGGCCTTCAGCTGATGCAATGTTGTCTGTCCACCCTGCAAATATGCAGGGACATATTGCACATTGAGCTGATGTGCATAGCCATTGCATGGCATCATGTGGCTTCACAATTGCTATGCAGTGTGAGCTACTGACACAGTTCATAGCCATGACTATGTTCACATACAATACATATCTAATGTGGAATGTGACCCATGTCACCGAGGTGTATACACAATAAACCATAATGTGGAATGTGTGACACAGGTCACAGAAGGGTATATGGCTGACACCCCTGCACATCTGCAACCATATTACTGATACCTGGCAACTATGCCCACACATGGCTAACTTACACTTACTCTGTGTTCCACATGCCATCTGTGTATCTCACACACACGAGTTGCAGGCATGACAGTGATGTCTGACACCAGCAAGGTGAATGTACTGTATCTGTGGCTTGATGTGGATGTATGTGTATGTTGTGCAACACATGTGTGTATTTGGATACTGTATAGGTGAATGCTTCCATGTTGTGACACACTCCAGATGTTCAAGACATGTTATGTGGTGGTTACATGTTATGCCTACACAAGCTGTGCACAGGCCTGTATGATGTTTAGTGTTTCACATCTGCAATATCACCATTACACAAAGGCCATAGTTGTATTGTGTCGAGCCAATGTACAACAGGGTGTACACACATGTACATCACTTCTACTGTGTGTGTTGCTTCATGTCTCTGGCCATTCTCCATGGCCATGTGTACACATGTTCAGCCCAATGGTTGTGATGGCCATCTTATTTCACATGTCAGTGTTATCCCATATGACATACACCCATAGATGTCATATGCTCCACTGAGGACAGAGTTATGCAGACAAAGGGTGGTATGTATGGGATGTGAGACATGTTTTGCAGGATAGTTGAACAGTGTTGCAGTCAGCCCACTACATGTCATGGACATGTCTGATAGCTAATGACATTGTGTGACATTCATAGCAAGGGTATACTCCGCAAGGGTGCATCCTGTGGGCCAGGCATACTCCATCTCCAACACATTTAGTGTGTGTGCACACATATGCTCTCTGTACAGTACTGTTCATATTCCCAACATGTGTAATGCTGATATGTAGTACCTGTCCCTACAGTGGAACACACCTCCACCATTGTATTCACTGTTGTCCACACATCTGGCAATGACAGTTTGGAAGGTTTAGTGTAGGTGTTTCATATAGTCTTCAATTGTTTCACATAGGTAAACAGTGTGATGCATTGCAGGTCTGACCAGTGTCCATTAACAGGACCACCATACATTATGTGTACGTGTGTTATGGCAGATAGCATGCTATTAATATGTTCCATGCATTATCAGGCCTGGTAAATAATAACAATCTCACCTGACACAGGCTGCTGTCGCTGCAAAATGCCAGAGGTACCTAAACAGGGGTGTCACAGCAGTAAGATGATTATCCACACCTGTGTGATAGCTACAGGGTGCAATGTCCATGTTAGCACATAAGCCAGTACAATACACTATGCTATGGAGTATGCACATCTGTGCATACATAGAGTAGCAGACTATATTATGTGGCATGTGTGCATACATGCCTTGCGTATGATGTTACATCACATATTGTACAGTAACACATGTAACTATGTGATATACAGTTGTGTTTTATGTGCAGTAGTGACTTACCAGGCAACTTCAGGCTCGGTGGTTGAGAGACACCCACCTCCACAATACCAGCTAAAGCTTGTGGATGGAGGTCTGCAGGTGTCCCCAGGTTGACCAGTAGCTCCTCAGTACGTGTGGGCGGGGGCAGGGTGAGTGGCCCCCACCTGTTGCACCTTGTTCCCTGGTGACTGCATTAGCATTCTGTTTCGCCCATCCTATCAGGTCAGTGCAGTGTCGGCGCACCTGCTGATAGGTGCGATTGTGACCGCCAACATCATTTACCCTCCTGCAGAATTCCTCCCACAGGGCATCCTGCTGCTGTGCATCCTGTGGCACATGGCTGAAGAGTGTCATGTAGTTGTCGAGGAGGTATGGGATGAGGACCTCATCCTCCAAGTGGCTGTATGGCGGCAGCCTGCTACGTGGCATACCTGGAAGACATAATGATGGGGACAAGTCACAGTAACTCACAGAGAAGTACAGCAGTACAGCTGAACATACATGTGTATCACATTTATTAAGATTACAAATACGTCTTTGTAACTCTACATGACACTAATACCACTGACATGTATAGGTCACACACATTTGACACCTACTGGTGATGTGATGTTATTGCCATATATGTGTGTGTCATGTGATGACATTGCTCATACAACATGTGGATGTTGTCTTGATGTGGGCATGTCTGTTTGCCTGTAGTGGTGTCTTTACCTATCAGTCATGCCTGGACGTGTTCACATTAATGCAATCAACCTTAATGCTGTGTATATGCCACATATATAGTCATATACTGCCATTAGGGACATGACCTGTGATCCTGCAGACTTGCAAGCATGTATGTGTTTTGCCATATACATCTGCATGGCAATGTACAGGTGTGTAGCATCCTGCCATGTATTGCCTGTATTGCACATGTGTAACACATGGGACAATAGCTAGCCTGTTGATATTTGCAGGGTTGGATATCAACTATAGCATGCATGGTCATAGTGATCTAGTAGGCTATATGCCCTGGGCCATTTATGAGCCTAGGCAGACAGGTTACCTAGCTCTAGGCAACAGACAGGTAAGTTTCAGTGGCCAGTTCAAACAGTGCCATAGATCTGATACACATGGTTACTGATATATTTGGCATGCAGTCATCAAACCATGTCACAGAGAGGGGTGATGTGCAGCTTTGCTGAACAGGGATGCATAGTATGGCAAGAGTATGCTAAGTGTATGGGACAGGGATTTGTCAGGCATGTTGTGATCCTTGTACTAGAAAGGTGGATGTCCATGACGTTTGTGTTTATTTGGGATCAGGATGTGTTAAGTGTAGCATGTCCAACACCTCTGGGTTGGACATGGCTTTATTCAGGGTAGGCTGCATGCTACATAATGCAGCAAGGGATTGTGAGGGGCAGTGTAGGCCATCTACACATGGGCAATAACCCATAAAGGAAATATGTGATCTATTATGGGTCACATGGGTGTTGACTATGGCTGAGCAGTTTTCTCTATATTCCTGGATGGCACCCTGTCATGATTAGTGGTGCCATATATAACTACCTGTCTTTTGTGGTGACGTAACTATTAAAGAGAAGTACTGTCCAGCTGCATCCCATACACACAGATGCCATTATGTTGACTGCTGCCTAGGTGGTAGTTAATGGGTACAGGGTTTGTAACATAGGGGATGACAATGCAATACTTAGCTGTCAGATTGTGGCCATACATCACACACCACACATCTGACACACTAAGGCCCTTCTGTATGTTGAACGCAGCACACAATGAGTCAACTATTGCTCCTAGTTCATAGTAATTTGCAAACATCAATAGGCTGATGCCTTCTGTGTTAGTCTATGTGGTATAGATAACAAAGAGGGGGAGTACCAGGAATGACCCCTGTATTACTGTGGCTGGCACTGGTTTGATGTGTGTGTATTTATCAGACACCTTCTGTAGTGTGGGTTCTGCCGGCAGTCCAGTTGCCAGCCACTCCTGTGACATAGGAATATACTCCTAGTTTACTGAGTGTAGCTGGAACACAGTATGGGTGATGGTGTCCTACAACCTGGCAAGGTCATGATATGCAGTATAAATCAACCCTAATGTTATCTACATCTGTACCGAGTACATCAATTACATTGACCATGGTTCATGGCCGTACAGACCAGACTCAGCAGGGTAGTTGTGCACTATGTCCCATTATCAATGGTGTCTCCCCTTTTGTGGGGTGTGATAACTGTTGCTGTGTACCATTCGGTGTGTACACAGCCTGACATGGAGCTATGATTGAACATGATGTGTATGTGGATAGCTGAATGTTCTTACATTTGTGTAGTATACACCCTGGGATGTTGACAGGTCCCATGAAAGCTCTATGTATGGCTTTAGAAAGTACAGCTTGTACCTGCATAGTCGTTAGTACAGGGGCCCTGTAGTGTACATGGATATATTTCTAAGTGTACCTGTGGGGGGGTGGGGGGAGGTGGGAGTGGGTTTAGGTTCTCTGAGACCCTATCTGGATGAATGGGTTCTATTTCTGTAGGTGCAGTACTTTCCATGCCATAGTGCTGTGCAGCACTGCAGATCTTGTCAATGCCATTTCAATTAATGACACAGCTATAGAATGCTCTGTGCTTGGCCTCACAGTAGCTTTGCATGGTTTTATGTGATGTATCTGCATCTTACTGAGGCTGACCAGGGATCATCTACACTCATATGTGTTCACTCTTGTAGCAATTACTACTTGCTGTGGTACAGTTTAAGGCATGGTACCACCAGTTTGCCTACTTGTATGTGTTGGGTTGAATCCTGCTTCTGTTTCAATGGCACAAGCACTGCACATTTGTGACTGCTTAACGTTCATTTGTGTAGGATTCAGCATTTGCACATGCATTGTCCATTTGCATGAGTGCCATGGCACTCACCACTCTGCTCTTCGGAAACATAACATTGGCATTGGAGACTAACTATGTGTAGCATACTGTTAGCCCTGTTTGTGTGACTAATGTGATCCAGGTCAGTGAGGTTGATGGAATCCAACATGCACTGAGCGCAGGTGTTGGTACATGAGGAGTCTTCCCAGTTCATACTGTAATAGTTGAGAGTAGCCATTATTATGGTTCTGTCTCAGACCTAAACTTCCCCATTACAGCACATTATGACAGTTGGGAAGATCATGGCCTGGTGAGTGATCTGTCTCAAGGTGCATTTTGAATTCCACTTTGCCACAAAGGTAGTTGCTCAGCATAATGCATCTGATGTTATGCAAGTGCAATTAGCGTGGGGGTATACATATCCTTCATGAATATGCATACACCTGTGGCCCATGTGTTCCAATAAAGGATAATGGGCAAGAGGTGAGGTATGTGTTATAACATGGTCATGCAGGTGTGCTCTCCGGAGCATTGAAACATGTCTCAGCCACTGCACAGATATGTTTTCCATGTTAGGGATTGACATATGTGTGTCCGTATAGTGTTTCTGACATGTATCATTGTGTAGTGAGACCCACAGTTTATTGCTTGGCTGTCCCTGTAAAAGCAGTGGACCCTCACTTGAACTGTGCATGATGAAGGCACTATAGGGGAAGCATGAGCACTTGGCAGTATCCAGATTCCCAGGGGTGACAGGTGCAGGCCCTGTCTGGCAAAACATCATGGTCAGTCAACCATGTTATTCCAGGACAACAGATACTGGATACCCTGTGACATGCACCACTACACTAGACAATTGTGGAATACAATCCTTTTGTCCCTGTACTGCAGTATCATTCTGGCCAATGGCAGAATGCTACCCAGGCCTTGGGACATGCCTGCATGGGCTACAAGACCTGACAGTTCCTACATGTGTTTCCATGCATTCCAGGCTACTGCATCACAGGTCCTGCATAACAACATGGAATATGCCAGAGCCATATGTATAGTTCAAAAGGTGGTCTGAATGTATGAGTATGTAGCTAATCATGGCAGAAAGGCAGCTGACAGTATGTATGCCCTCATATAGGTCAGTGTGTAACATAGTGCTAGAGTTTGCATTCACAAATGAGTACTATTGGGCATGTTTACAGTCATGTTTTCAGAGGTGTGGCACAATTATGCAAACTATGTCATACAGTTTGTGTATTTTGGTGTCTGTCTCTTCCTGCTTGGGGTTCACTTGTTTGGCCAGATACTTAGATGCATCTGTGAATGTGTGCGTGGGAGTCCTTACTGTGTTCTGGTAAGGGTATGTGTTGGTTGTGTTGATGAGCTGCATGTATTAACCTACACCTCATGACTGTCCAGTCCAGTCATGGCTGTAGACTAGGCTGCCTTCCAGCTTACCCCTGTAGCTGCATCTCAGACAATGTGTGGGGCATGGCGTTAGGTGGGTCTGGCAGTGTACATGGCATAGGGATTACATTCCCCCAGGATGGCCACATACACAAAGCTGACAGTAGGAAACACCATTAGCTGACTAGTGGACATGCCTGTATGAGCAGTCAGTACTACAAGTACCAAGTACTGTATTTAGTTTACGTATTGCCTATGAAGATGTTTTAGACAGTGATGCTCACATGTAAATATTTGTGTTATGGACGTGACAACACTGACTATTACGGAAACATTGTAGCTACCTTTAACAGCAATCCTCCTCTGAGGAGCACATCACATCCTGTTAGTTGATTACAGATGATGCAAGTGTCTGCAGGTCTGTTTGCTTCTCTGGGTATATACTCACATATCCACCAGGACCATGAGCTCTGTTGGGCACAGACACCCGCTCTCCAAACAGAGTCATGTATCAATAGGCTCTGATGCCACTATCAACATGATCAGGATATAATCAGATAGTGTGAGCCATCACCTATGATGCAGCTATTACACATGGGCAGCTGTCCCCTACATCTTACACTCCTACTGCAGATGTTACATTGGAGTTAAAGATGATATGCAACCTGTTTCATTACCAGTGCTGTGCACTACATTACATATAGTATGTGGAGGTGGCTGTTAGGTTGGCAATGAGAGGTTGGGCTACACAAACCTGGTAGTTCAACCAGTGTGTCTATACTCTCAATATCCACTCTATGTAGGTGTGCACATAGCCATTTGGCCCAGCCCTGTAACAAGGATCACTACACATTTGCATAACATGTACACATGCACAGCTGATATTGCTTGCAAATGATAGTAGAGAGGTGGATATTACATGTGTTATGTGCATGGATAGTTTCCTGGCTCTTCCAATTATCTTTGCTATCATGCTGGTAACCTGTCAGATTAATACTAATGCTATGTATCCTGCAATTGAGTATTGTAATTGCCAACAGACATAACTACTGTTTGCATAACATAACAGAACTGCTATGTAGAATAGAATACAGATCTGCCTAGAATACTGTACATTACACAGTTATTGGCACAATATCCCACAATGCACACCATATTTGCACAGTAAGCCCACCTTTAACATGTTCATCTTACTTATACACCCATACATATGTTGACTGTTACAATATATCGACATATACTAACCCCTGTTATAGCACATACTTGTTGGATCAGTCCTGACACTGACAGTGGCTGGAAGTGAATTGGTGGGTTCCAAGTCCATATCATCCCTTGTGGTGTATGTGGAGTGTGCCGTGTGACCTACAGCAGTACACATATAGAATACTACAAGCATTACTACTGCTCAACACTACATCACTACAAGATAGCTATTTCCACTATATGCATTGATTACACTGTAATTCTTACAGTACAGATACTACATACACAGACATACTACATGTTATATATACCGTCTTAGTAATTGTGTTATTAACTAGTGTAATACTCATTTTCGGTTCGTCTTTTATTGTTTTGTACTGTCCTACAGGTAGATACAGATGGTTTGAATGCGTGACAAGGCAACCTTTTATAGTTACAGATCAGTAACATGTGCTATCTCGATGGCCATTTGGTGTTCTTAAGTAGCTAATTACATGCACATCAGCTGCACTGCTACTGCCTTAGCCAATACCATGGCTACAGTGGAGTATAATTGAGTACTCCACTTGGGCATTGTCTCTTTGCCTTACTTGTGAGGAAGACAGCGTGGAAGTTTTGTTTGGAATCTATTGCAACAGCTGTATGGAGACGAACAGTAATATATTGTGTGTAATGCCTGGAGGAGTTGGTCTAAATGTGAGTACTGCTATTATATTTCTGAACATTGATACTTGTGCAGGGTTTGTCTGTACCTAATACTTCTGCATATGTTTCAGTCTGGCCAGGTTGTTTGACCAGCTCAAGGCTGCATAACTATGCATGTAATGTTAGGGGGTTTACAGTGTGCTTACCAGACATATTTAGTTTGGTGTTACTGTGTATCATACTGTGCTAATAATCAGTACTCGGTAAAACTTCCTGGTGTATGAACCTTTCAGCCCTCTGAAATGGGATTAGTTCATACAAACCCTGTTACATCAGCAGCTGTTCAATTGTATAACGGCAACTATTTCACATAGGGCCATGTTAGTGTGTCTGTATCCAGGTATGTTAAGGTTTCAGCAGATGTTGTACAATAGTTGCATAATTGGTTATGGTATGACACTATGTATTGATGTAATTATTTTGGTTGTAGGGTAGATGTTGGTGGGTGTGCATAGCACATGCAGGTGTGTAGGAACCCCTTTTATACAACGTCTTTATGTGTGCGGGTGTTCTTTCCCTATGTGAACACCTATCCCTTAGTGGACTAATACTATGGTAATTGCAGGCTGATTCATTAAGGCACTATTAAATGCTTCCTGTATAGCATGCAGGTACTGTTAGCCCTTGAATCCTTTTTGCAATACATCAGAATGTAATAAAGATTTGCAAAATGAAAGCTGTCTGTGTAATTCTGTCATGGATATTTGCAGTCATTGCAGTTGTGTTGGTGACTGTGTCCATAGAACATATTTGTAATAGTGTATTGGCATATACTCTTCATATGTTATGTTCATATTGTTTGGGGGGGGTGTGTGTGTGATTGCTATGGTCCATGTTATACTCAGATATGACTACTTCGGATGCTGTCTACAGACATGTATGTATGTGTGTACATATATATATATATATATATATATATATATATATATATATATATATATATATATAGATATATATATATAATATATATATATATATATATATATATATATATATATATATATATATATATATATATATATGTGTGTGTGTGTGTGTATATGTATATAGATATATACATTATTGCATATGTTTATCTGTACCTCAATAGATGTGTAGATGTTTTTAACCTGCCTATATATCTACATATATATGTAGACCTGTATATATCGATGTGTCTCTATGTATCTCTCTCTCTGTATATATATATATATATATATATATATATATATATATATATATATATATCCTTTAATTGGGTACATGGCGGGTTATCCTATTTCAACACATTCCTCTCTTTTGTGTTTTAATCTGTCTGCATACACAATTGGGATAGGTACTTCCAAGGTAGCTTAGTGTTAGGTTACTCTGAGGATGGAGTACATGGTTGCGGGTTTTGCTCCTGGAAGGTATTATTATTTTACCTCTCAGAGTAGGCACTGGTAGGGAAAGTGTGAATGATGCACATTTACACGGTTGTGAGCAGGTTTGCCTGTGGTCTGCGCGACATTAAGCAAAGGGCAAATGTGTGAAGCGCTTCTCAGTTTACCATGTTTCAGCACCTCTTACCGTCGCGCAAACACATGGAAACCCGCTTACAACTGCTTAAGAGTGCTTTAATCCACTTGCATCCAAAAGCCCTTAGTCTGCCCCTCAAAATAACCTAACAGCCCTTGCATGTCTTGAACCCGGGAACATGAACACCACAGTCACTGACTTTACCACTAAGGCATCTGAGATATGCATGAATGTTATGGTGTTTACAATATACATTGTACTGCAGACATTCCTCACTACTGAAAACTAATGTGACACTCAGTTGGTGTACATATGTCTGATACATGTTGTGAAAGTAGGTGTTGCAATGTGACATGACAGGGTGTATTATGAATGAGTAAGGTTCTTGCTTTGTGTTTTTTTTATATTGTCCCCATACTCCATGTATGCCCCTCCAGTTCACTTATTGGACATCTGACCCAGGCCCTCCTTGATGCATGATTGCATTACCCATCATTCCTCCCCACCCCAATCTTCACATACACAACAACCACCCCTTCTATGGTGAATTAGGTTAATATTAATTATTATAATACCAGAGCTGTATGTGTATTGTGTACACTCCAATTCCTTTGGAGTGCTTCTGTGTCACGAAGTGTGTTCACAGATGCTTATATATATATGGCTATTGATGTAACTGTCTAATATATATATATATATATATATATATATATATATATATATGTGTGTGTGTGTGTGTGTGTGTGTGTGTGTGTGTGTGTGTGTGTGTGCAGACATCACTGACACACACACATATATATATATATATATATATATATATTTCGTATTAGTTTGTAACATACATCTGTAGACTGGAATGTGTTGGTTCACAAACTACAGTTCATTACAATGTACTGTACATATGTACACAAAGTCACTGTCCCATTTGTGATCATTACAGTGAAATGCATATAGTATAAGGTGTAGTCTCAAGACCATGAAACATGTGTACACCTTGGATGGCTTAGTGGTACTTCCCATGGCTATAGTGTGCATGGTCCAGGGTTCGACACCTGTGATGCTTTACAAATGTTTTTTACTGCAGAATAAGGCTCATTTAAGCAGTTGTTAGCATGTTTAAAAGTGTTTGTGTGACATTATAGCAGCGGTTAAACACAGTTAAACAAACGTAACGTATAAGCTGTGCGAGCAAACACATCCACATCCGCTAACTACTCCGGATGTATACCTGTCAGCGACGTAACATCTCACTATGTGCTGACATGACATTACATTCTCTGTTGACTATACTCTCCTGCACACATGGGTTTATATGGGTGATTCGTATATTTATTATACAGACGATTACTACCTATATATGCAAGCTGTGGTTAAGGTATAATTTTGCACATGATAAACATCCCTGCCTTTATCGGGATTGTAGCCTTGAATGCACAGATACTATGCGGATGCTGTAACCATTACACTGTTGACATTAATGTTGCTTCCGCCTATTTCCTGTTTAGATGATTTCTATGTGTAAGCTAGGCTAAGCAAAGGGCGGGAGCCCCCAAACTCACTGAGCTTCACATACTCTTGAAATAACGTATAACAAATGTATTGTGAGACAATACATTACATTCCTAACTACATTAGGCATAGCCCCTCAATGACACACTTCAAGGGAAACCTTGTTGTGTGAATGGGTAACAGATTATACACCCCTGGGATCATGTGTCCCAGAACCATACAGCTAGAGGCTGGGTAGCCTGTCCAGTTTGATAGCTGCAAGACCTGTTGGAGGAATTGAATGGTGTTGAATTTCCACATTAACATGCCCTCTTTAGATCACCAAGTGCTCCTATCACCCTCCATAACCCCAGTCTTCAACAGCTTCCAGCAACTTTGCCTGGAATTGCTTCATTGGCTATGCTTGACAAAGGCTCAGTTACTTCATCAGTGGTGCAGGGAAGGCCAACACACAGGGGTGGGGGGTTTCATAGCCCCCATGCTAATGGGAAACGCTGCTCAAGATACAGACAGATTTACAAATGCAGTCTATAAGCACCTACACAGATGTATGGATCATGCCAGTGCTGGTAAACCAAGACTCACTCCTCCTAAACAAGGACACCAGTCTTGTGGACCTCTGCAATAAACAGGCTATACTACAGACGTAGGATACTGTTCCAGGTACACAGCAAATCCCACGAAGGGCAGACATCTGTGACCACTATTAGTATGATAAGTAGGTCCCTCATGACATCATCCAAGGCTAACATCAGCAGGAGAATATGCAAGGATTCAAAAGATAACCACAAAGCCTTCTTTGGCTATGTCAAAGATCTACGTGGTGACACACAGATTTGCACTGTGCCAGTGAAATATAGCACAAAATATGCTGACCCTATTGATATCACCAACATCCTTGCAGATACATTCGGTGCATACTTCACCCCCTAAAGAACCCACAACACTACCCGAAAGGTACAGTATCCCAACCATCAGAGACACACAGGTGGAAATGGCCCTCTCTAACAGCAGAACACAGTGTCAATGGAGGCAGATGTTGACCCAGACTGCATCTTGAAAACTGTACAAGACAACCTGCCCCCCACCTAATTAAGCATTCCTACCTCAGCCTCTCCACAGGCTACATGCCCACACAATGGCACGTGGCAACGGTTATTCCACTCCCTCACAGTGAAATCATAACTGACCATGGTAACTACCACCCCATAAGCCTGACTAGCCAGGTCTGCAGTGGTATGGTTTGCATCCTCATGGCACTCATTGACAATGCCATTGGTAACCTGCGAACACGTGACCCAACCCAGGTCAGCTTGGTTGAGTGCAGTTCATGCCTACTGAACCTGTTTGACATCTTACATACAGTCACTAAGATGTTAGATGACAGGGGAGGTGGTTCACACATATTAGCTGGACCTCACCAAGGCTTTTGACACCATGCCCCACTCAGGTATTATTGATAATCACACCAGCCTGTATATTCACCCATACATCACAGGTTGGGTTGCCAACGGGCTTACACACAGAGCCCACATGGTACGACTAGCGATCTCCAGGTCCAACTCTTGAACAGTCACGACTGGTGTCCCACAGGACTAAGTCCTGGGAGCCCTACTGTTTGGCATATACATCTCAGATGTACAGGCAAACACAAGTGGACTACAGCATACTATGTTTGGCAATGACTGCAAACTCTGAGCCATGACTGATAGTCCAGCTGACACGGACATTCCTCAAGGGGCCTCACAGAGAACATAACAGGGTACCAACGACATGGCCTCCAGCCAAGTGCCACTAACTGCATGGTCATTCCATTGTGGAATTGGCACCCACATATTAACACATGAGTGGCAGCCACTTTAATACAGACGAGGTAATGGGGTATCTGGGGACTAAGATAGATAGTCATCTCCCCTGTGACAATCATATCTCCACAGTAGTTAGGACATCCTTCTATGTAGACCATCTGACTACTAAAGGATTCCCATCTAGACATACTGGGGTTATAGTGCCCCTTTACTCATCACTCATCAGTCCCATCATAGGGTATAATAACCCATGTGGGATGTACCTCAGAGGACACATCCAACAGCTGGGGGATCCACGAATGTACCTCACCAAGGGGAATACTGGCATCCAACATATGGCCTATGCAGCCGGACTGAATAAACTCCTGCTTTACTCAGTGGCATCTCATTTACCCAGAGATGATCTCCACTGACCAACACAGCCATGTCGAACTCAGGCTTGATGGATATGCTCCACCTATGGGAATCCATGTCATAGTGGGCCACATACTGTAGTGAGCTGATCTTGCCACAACAATAATTGGAATATGCTGGAGGGACAGCTTCATGTCACAGACACTCCCCATACTTTGGAATAGCATCCCTAACTACATTATACAGAGCCCCTCACTAACACTCTGCAAGAGAAACCTGGATGGGGAACAGTAGATGCACCCCAGGGATCCCGCCATTGGCTCTGCTCCACAGAGGGATGGTTAATGAATCAATGGTGTGGCAAAAGCTGACATATTTTGGCTGGCCTTATGAATGGCCTCTGGCAGTTGGCCAAGTACCTACCCATGAATCAATACATACAGTATCTGCATATGCTGATAGCTTAATTTACTGTTCAGGTGTTGACTTACCTTGTGCCAATGGGTGTTGTGTGTGCAATAGTTGAGGACTGCCTATGTTGGATGCACACAGTAGACTGCCTATACATGACAATTTACAGGTAGTCTTGTGTGTGTGCCATCCATTTTTACTGTGTGTGCAGGTGGAGAAAGGTGTCAGTCCCTAGGTGCCTACACTGTCAGTGTGTGTGCTATACGTTCCCTCTTTGCCAAGGCGTGGACATACTGGGCACACCTCCGTCTGCCTACTGGGGCTGGCCCAGGGTGTTCCTGGTCTGGGTACCGCTGTGCGTGTGGGGCCCTTGGCAATGGTGGTGGGCTGTGAGGGCCTTCACCATTCTGTCCCTGCTGCAGCTGTTTCCACAGGACCATACTGTGTAGCATGGCACACACTATGAAGATGTGGGCACATGTGCCTGGAGAGTACTGCAGGGCTCCACCAGATATGTCCAAGCAACGGTACCATGATTTCAGCATCCCACACACACACTCTATGATGATTCTGGTTTGTGCGTGTGCCTCATTATGGCGTTCCTGCATGGGTGTGTTTGCATTTCTGTTGGGAGTCATCATCCATGGTTCCAGTGCATAGCCAGCATCCCCCACCAGGTGGCCATTTGGGATGTCCCCTCCGGCAAATAACTGATACAGCTGTGAGGCATGCCAGATGTGGGAGTCGTAATAGCTTCTAGGGCTGCCAGCACACACATCTATAATAATGCCCTGGGCATTACACACGACCCGGCAGTTGATGGAGGGGTATCCCTTCCGATTTATGTAGCGCCTATCCTGCTCACCGGGTGGTGACTTGATGTGTATGTGTGTGCAGTCTATTGCACCCAGTACCTCCGGGTATTCTGCCACATGGTGGAAGAGACGCATATTGCTGGCCAACTCCTCCTGCGTTTGGGGGAAGTATATGTGCTCATTGGCATTTGGTAACATGGCATCCAGGAACTGGTGTAGTACCCTGGATGCTGATGCCTGTGAGATACCCATGATATCCCCAGTTGGTCTTTGAAAGGTATCTGTAGCTAGTATTCTCAGGCTTACACATACCTTTGTATCCACTGGGATGGGTTCCCCTCTGTTTGCTCTGGCTCTGAGGCGTGGCCGGCACAGCTCCACAAGTTGCTGTAGGGTATCCCTGTCCACCCTGTAATGCTCTACTATCTCCAGATCATGTAGCCCTTGGTAGGTTACCCTGGGTTTGAACACTCTCCTCCTCCTCTGGTGCCTGCAGTGGTCATGTGCATCATACTCCACATCACCTTCAGTCTCCAGCACATGCTGGTGGATCAAAGATATGGCAGCCCCTAACATGTACATAATAAAAGTTCCCCGTCTGTATACACCACTGGTGCAGAGTGTATGGGAATACACAAATGTGCGTGAGGCGCTTTCACACTTTATAGTATTGTGCTATAGATGCTGCTGATGTAAGTGGGTGTGTTTTAACTATTCTAGCTGCTGCATGTCTTAATTATGGGTTTTGCAATGAGTACTGCAAGTCTGGGACCTTTACTGTGGAGATCTACTTGCCTGTCTTGATTAATCTGTTGCCCTTTAATTCACTTTTAGACCTGGATCCCCTCCCATTATCAGACATGCATCCACCTGCTGTCTTTCTTGTTTTGTACTTTCTCTACCCAATCATGGTGAAATGTGCCTTGTAGCTGATATACTGCATATCGCCTTTGTTCTGCTTTGACACTTTGCTGTTTTCTTTGCAGTACAGCCCCTCCCCTTCCCTGTTCTGCAGGTAGCTGCTTGTAGCCTTGTTAGCTGTTATCAATGGCCCACTGTAGGCTCCTAGGTGTTAATTAGTCATTTGTACTCCAATTTCACTGCTGCAGCATTTCCTTATTTCTTTCCTATATCCTTCCTGTTTCAGCTGCAGTGTGCCACGCACATACCCATTTACCGGGTTTACGCACGTTTTCATCTCTGTTCACATGCATACTCGGTTACCTTGTGTACTCTCAGCTAAGCATAGCTATAGACAATTCGACACACCCCTATCCTGCAGCTTTGCCTAGATAGGGGCAGACCGGTTTAGCAATGCTCCAATGTGTTTACAGCAATGGCGACACACCCCTCTCTTGATGTCATCTTTATCTCAAGGGCTCACCTCAGTGTTATAATGCTACGCTGTGAGGTGCATCCTTACACCAGCGGGGAATTGGCGATTCACTATTACTCCTCTCATTTGCATGACATTGCCTACTAATACCTAGCTACTGCACATAACACTGTCACTGCCCCTTAACAACCCTTGCGCCATGAGTATAGTGTAGCATGCCTGCCATTGACTATTATGGTGAAATCGTGATATGTGTTTCATTGCGGTTGTATTCTATATTTTTATATATTCCTTGTGATCCCCTTTGCGCACCGCTGCCATGCGCTTTCACGTCGTGATAGTGCGACGATATATATTAAATGTTAATTTTATATTTTGTACATTTTTTTTATGCCAATGGCTATATATTTAGCCATTGGCATATATTAATATTATAATACATGTGTTTGGTCGGCTGTCATGTCTCCGAATTTATGTTTGCAAAAATGTAAACTGTTTTCTATGGTTTAAATTTCTGCATGCTTGCACTATGCCTGCACCACTTCCTGCATCACTACATACCTTCGTTTGCATGCTACACTGCTGCACATGGGGTAATTAGCATACAAGGTTCAGGAGTTGTGCGGGCGTAGCATACGCAGGTAGTGCACGTGGAAACAGCTCGCACCTGAATTGCTCGGCAGCCATATTTGGTGTTAGAACACCGACACTATGCTTGCACCTGGCGCAAGCTTCATGAATCCCGGGGAATAACTATTAATTTGTAATATTTTATAAACAAGTTTCAATATCTCAGTAACCAATAAAGTTACACATATACTGTCAGCAGCATTTTGTTTATCCAACTGAGGGCTTTCATATCAGTCTAAGCAGTTCCATCTGTGCTATTTGGTGTCAAGATACTTAAAAAAATATAAAATTTATGACCATGTAAATAAATATTATATGAACAATAATTAACATCTTTTTACCTGTACAAGACAGAGGTCAAATATCAGTGCACTTGTGTTTACCATTGTGTAAGCTTTAGGATGAAATCTTTTAAAACTTTCTATGTAGCATGTTTTTGAAAATATTAATGCTAATATGAGCAAGCAATATTTAATGCCTGGAGGTGTCAACAGGATGTAACTGCAGAAACACTTGAATACATCACTTGGCTGTAATGAGTTAACCTAGTTTGTGTCCATATTTAAAAGTATCTGAATTTCCAACAATATTGCTTACTTTAACATATCTTCTACCAGGATAGTAACTGTCTACATTTTGAATTTGCAGCCCATTTCCCTAATTATTTGCATGAGATAGTTCATCAGAGCTAATCCTTGGATATGTATTATACTACTGATTGAAATTATATTTTATAGTCTGATTAAATTGCATATAATAAAATAATTTTGGGGGGAAATATTCATAGTAATGATAAAATTCAGTTTTGACCAGTGACACAAATTATTTTTAATTTTGTCAGTTATGCTTGAAAGGTTAACAGGAATGCATTTATTGATATTTTAAGGTATTGGTTACCAAGGTATTTAATATTAATAGGGTATATTGTAATAATTAATATAGTGTAAATGAAAGAACAACAGTAGAGTCAACCCATAATGGAATAAATTTAGTTTTGTCAAGATTAATTTATTTTTAGCAGCCAAACTATAATCACTGATTGTTTAATTTTAAGAGTTCATAGGTTCATAGGCTGGTACTAGGCTATCGGCCCTAAGGCCTATGCAAGCTTAGCCATAACAATTCCCTGGAAATTTTTTCCCACAACATTTACTTCTCTGGGCCCCTGTCTAGCAGGGCGACTGACATGATCCCCGGGGTGAATTTCCTATCTCCCATCCAATCATCAAGTTTCCTTTTGAAGAGGGCCAATGAGGTGCTCTGCTTGACATGTATGGGCAGTCTATTCCAGAGTATGGGGAGTCTCTGGGTCAGGAACCTATCCCTCCAGCATGTTTTGTTCATTGTGATGATAAGATTTAGATCCCTGGAGTGTGTGGCTCTGAGGGACTGGGATTTCTTTAAGTGGAGCATGTCCAACAGCTCAGGGTTTGACATGGCCTTGTATGTTAAGCAGAGAATGCCTCTGAGTAGACGATATGCCACAGAGTATAGCTGGAGTTTTTTTTAGATGGTCAGCATATGGCACCTGCTTTAGGCCTGTGATTCTTTTAGTGAGGTATTTCTGTGGCCTTTCCAGCTGTTGCAGATGTCTTGTGAAGTACATACCAAATGGGGCATTATACTCTATAATGGGTCTAATGAGGGATGAGTACAGTGGGACAATGACCTCCTTTTTTCTGGATGAAAAGCCCTTAGTGATGAGGTGTGCCATGTAGAAGGATTTCCTGACTGTTGTGGCAATGTGGTTATCGAAAGTGAGATCACTGTCCACTTGTCTCCCTAAGTCTCTCATCACACTTTCGATGTTTAGTTTCCTGCCACCTATGTGGTAGTTCATGGGTACATGTTTTTTTTTTCCAAAGGGGATGACTATACATTTTTTGGCATTAAGCTTGAGCCCATGGCTCTGGCACCAGGCATCTGTTTCTGTAAGGCCCTTTTGTAGAATATCCACATCATTTGGGGATTCAATAATGGCTCCCAGTTTGCAGTCATTTGCAAACTTTGTTAGCCAGAGGCTCTTAGTGTTAGCCTGTACTTCAGAGAAGTAGATGCCAAACAAGAGTGGTCCCAGGACTGAACCCTGAGGTACTCCACTTGTCACTTGTCTGGAGCTGGATTTGGAGTCGGCTACTTTTACAGTTTGGGTTCTGTCAGTAAGCCAGTTGGCAACCCATCGAGTGATGTAGGGATTTATGCCCAGCTTAGTAAGTTTATCTATGATTCCAGAGTGGGGGATGGTGTCGAAGGCCTTGGCGAGGTCCAGATAGGCTGTGTGGACCTCCTTACCCTCATCCACAGTTCTGGAGACCGATTCAAAAAAGTCAATCAGATTCAGGAGACAAGATCGGCCCTTCACAAACCCAAACTGGGTGGGGTCCAGTGTCTGGAGGTTGCCAATGTCTTTGTTTATAAGTTCCATGATAATGCGTTCCATGCCCTTGCAGATCAGGCTTGTCAGACTGATGGGACGGTAGTTCCCGGGATCCAAGGTGGATCTTCCCTTGTGGATCGGGTTAACTGTAGCTGTGCGCCACTCAGTGGGCATGAAGCCTGAGGTGAGGCTATGATTAAACATGACACTTAGGTGGGGTGCCAGTTCATTTTGTAGTTCATGTAGTACACAGCCTGAGATGTCATCTGGTCCCATGGATGCTGTATTCTTAGCTTTGGAGAGTGCTGTTTCTACCTGTGTGGCTGTGATTATCAGAATTTGGCAATCTTTTGGTATCGAGATGGGCCCTTTAGGGGGTGAGAGGGGAGTGAAGTTGGCACTAAATCGATCTGCCAGGATATTGGCAATATCCTTGGGATCAGTATATTTAATGCCATTCTGTTGTAGCTCAGAGCAGATCTCAGCATTGCCATTTAGATTCTTGACATAACTATAGAATGCCTTGTGGTTGTCTTTGTAATCTTTGGCAATTTTATTTTTGTAACTAGCTTTTGAGGATTTTATGAGAGATCTCAGCTTCTTACTGAGGCTGGAGAGGGAGTTTTTTGCATCCTGGGATTTTCCTCTTTTCTGCAACAGTTTCTTCCTTCTGTTGTATAGTTTGTTTATAGCAGGGGGCCACCAGATTGGCTTCCTTTTTTTGGAGAAGAGCATCTTGGTTCTATTTGGGATGGCACGATTCATGCACGAGTGGATGTGCTCGTACAATGCCTTAGTGTAGGATTCTGCAGTCAAACTTCCAGATCTCGTCTGCGTGGGTGTTGTGAAGTTTGTCACTTCTGACTTCAGTAGCATGAAGTTGGCTTTGGAGAAGTTTTTTTTTAAGGAGGTTTCTTTACTGGGGGGTGGGATGTGGATGTCAAGGGTGATTTGCTTATGGTCATACCTGACTGGCGTGGAGCATCTATCTCCCATGTTGGTAATGACCAGGTCTAGGATATTGGAGCCCCTGGTGGGACAATAGATTAATTGATCCAGGGCATTGGAATTTATGAATTCCAAGAACCGTTGGGAAAAGGAGTTGGTACCCGAGTAGTTTTCCCAATTAATGGCAGGGTAGTTGAAATCACCTAGTATTAGGGTGTTTGGTTGTATCTTAATATTTTCCAGTATGTTTAGGAAGGTGTACTGAGAATCTTGGGGTATGGTGGGGGATCTGTAGCAAGCTACAATTTGGATTGCAGTCTTACCTAGTGTTTGTTGCACCTGGAGAATTTCAGATGCATTGTGTTGGGCAACTAGTCTGGAGGTGTGAATATCCTTGGTGAATATGGACACTCCTCCACCTTTAGTGTTTTGGTCTTTGTTTTGTGGCCGAAAAGTGTAGTAAGAATTGTAGCCTGGTATTGCAGGGGTGCTCTCTGGAGCCTTGAACCAGGTCTCAGTCACTGCACAGATATCGATGTTCTCCATTTTTAGGAGTGCCTTGAGAGAGTGCATTTTGAGGTTTAGACTTCTAGCATTGAGTAGCATTACCTTCAGATTTTGCATGCTTGTATCTGTTACGGTGGTGGTTTTATCCTTTGAACCTTGCCTAAAAAAGGCACTTTTAAAGTCATTTTTTCCCAAATAAGTCAGTACATCAACAGCAAATGCAGCAATTCTGACTTTCAAAGAGTTATATTTGATACGTTTTATTGACAGATGTTTTGAAATATATTATAAAAGAGGAGTCATATATACAAACCAGTTGACAGGGAGCAGCCTTGACTGGTTTCATGTGTAATAATACATTTGATGATGTGAAGCCATTAATCAGTAACAACTTTACCTGTTTCCAGTTATAATTCTAAGTCTTGAAGATATAGTATCATTAATCAATAGCATAACAGATAAGCTGGAATATAAATAGGTTATTATAGTGCCTGTGGGTGTGGCTATTGGCTTGGAGCAACTGCTCCTATCTGTAGGGGAATTTGTTGAAAATGTACATACTTTTGTGTTTTTATTCTAAGTTAAAAGTGGATGTGGGGTTTTGAAAATGTATTTAGTTTTGTTTTTGTCTGAATATTTTCACTGAAACAGAAAGTCTTGCAAATGTGACATAGGTTTGAACGGAGATAAGAAGAAACAGCTACTTAAATTATGAATCTGCTAAACATTAATGTATACATGTAAGAGAAAAGTTGGAAATATACATTTAAAATAACTGTCATGTATAATAAGTTGGAGAAACAGATGTCTGTCATAATGGCTTCTATGCTCATATTATTATGGCACATAAAATGGATTTATGGTTATTGACAAAAAGCAAAAAAATATTGGATTATACTTAAAATGTAGACTGCAGATAGCAATGTTGCAAAATACACATTTGGATAGAACATGACCATGTGAATTTAACAAAGAAAGGATTTCAGGATTAACATTCAGCAGAATATCAGGGACAAAGGGGAAAGGAGAGTAACAACATCAATGATAAAGAGGCTCCAATAGTGACAGAAGAGGAAAAAAGACAATGATGGTAGATCTGTGGCTAGTAAGGGGCTATTGGCAAGGGAGGAGGATTATGCTGGTATGCATTTATATTACACGAAAAACTGTTATTCTGGAGCTTAACAACTGAGAAGCAATTAGCGTTCAGCAGGGAATATTATTTATGGCTGGGAAGTGGAACTTGATTTGTAATAGTCAGGAAGCATCAGGGGTACCTAAAGGGGAATATTTAACAAATTATGATAAATTTCTGAAGAAATATATGAGAATATTTGGTATGTAAGATATGAATTCAGCAGTAGGAAATCAGATATGATTTATATATTATTCCCTGAATTAAAATAATTGGGCTGGACTGGATAGAACTCATATTTCATATGTGTATGTATTTAACTGAAAGCTTTGACACACATGCAATAACTACTTCAGATCATACACCTGCAAAAACTAAGATAACTATGCAGCATAATGAAGTAAAAATGAGACACCATCTCATTCTTACTTGTTAAAAAGAAAAGCATTTAAGGATTAGGTAATGGAAAGAGTTATTAGGGAAGAGCGAAATTTCTTCAGAAGGGAGTGGGATAATATGAAGATGGAGTTTAAAAATAGGGTAGAAATAAAAGAGAAAGAGGAATGGAAGAGAAGTAATAGAAATTATTTAGAGGGGCTTACAAAGATTAAAGAATTACAGAATAAGGGAGAGCTAACAGAATAGCAAGAGGAGCAACTGCAGAATGCTAAAGGGAAAACAAGAGAGCATTTGAATAACATGCATGAGTTTAGACAGGTTGTTTTTAATTAACTATTTTTTGGTAACTTCAAAGCAAAAAGAAAAAGAAAAAAACTTGTAGCCCAATGACCCCAGCAACAGAATATAGAAAGGATTGTCAGAACATTAAAATGGTTGCCATAAAACTTAGGTTGCCTATGAAGAAAGAAATAGCAATAAAACAGAGATTGTAAGGAGATTTTAGATATATTTTGGAAATTGTATGAATATTTGTATAAAGCAGATGAACGTGGGGGCCATGAAAAGGCACAAATAGAAATTGTCATGGAAGACTAAATTATGCCAAGGTTAAATGGGAAGAGGCTCAACAATTAATAGCTAAGACACGAAGAGATGATATAAAAATGGTGATGTATAATTAGTCAACAGCAAAGTCACCAGGAACAGATGGCATTCTTGTAGAAGTTTGAAGTGTAGCAGGGAAGATACTGATAAAGATCTGGAAAATTTTGTTTGACAGTGTTTTAAAAGTGGGGAAGACCATCTTATTGGAAAAAAAAATCTATAGTGGCTGTATTAAATAAAGTGGGTAAAGATCCTTCAAACCCAGCTTCATATAGATCCATTTAAATTTTAAGCCATTATTATAAAGTGCTTGTATCAATACTAGCTAACAGAACTTATTATTTATTTATTGGCATTTGTTTACCGGGAAAGTCCACTGGGCCAGGCTACCCATTTTCAGTGGAGACCTGAGGAGAAAAGCTCCAATGAAACAAGAAATACATCGAATTACAAAAAGTTTAAAAAAATACATGGAATTACAAAAAAAGGTTATAAAATTACATAGGATGACATATGACTGAATAAAATAAAGTATCGATAGAAAAGTTATATATAGTAATAGAAAAGAAGCACAATAAAACTTAAAAATAGTACAGAGCATAATATAGTGATTTCAGAATTACACAGTTATATGCAGAAGTAAAAAAGGTATAACATTTGAGGCATTATTTAGATCAGGCAATAGAAAAACATGAATGTAAGTTAAAGAAAAAGGCATATAGGTATGAGTTAAAAATGGCATGGGGGTAGGGAAGGAAGAAAGGAAATAAGTAAAGGAGAAAGAAAAAAGGAGGTAAGAAAGGAAAAGTAAAAAGTACAATAAAAAAGAGGAGAGAAATAAGATTAGTAAAGAATAAGGAAAGTGGGAATGATGATGAAAAGGTGGGGAAAAGGAGTAAGGAGGTAAGTGATATCAGGAGGGGGAGTATGGTAAATATTCCATTAGGAATTTAAAATAAAAAGGAATTATGAGGAAGAGATGGAATAGACAGATTCAGAGTTTAATTAGTAGATTAAGTTTAAGTAATGTCTGAGGTAGGAATTGAACAGTTACATATCCACTTGGATAGGAAATGATTGTGCAATACACTTTTGAAATTGGAAGGTCTTCGTTGTAAATGGATAGATACTGGAAGGTTATTCCATATTTTGGAAATTGTCCAGGAGTATAATAATTGACCTGCAGGTAGTTTGGGTTTGTGTATTTGGAAAATACACTGGTGTTCAGAATGTAGAGGCCTAGTTGGATTGTAAAGGGTAAATAGGAAGTTGAGTGCTGGGCAGTTGTGCGGCTTATATATCAGTTTATGAGTGGCTGTGAGCTGGAGGAGGAGTAGGTAGTGGGGGAATTCAAGCCATTGTAATTGTTTTAGGGCAATACAGTGATGAGTAAAATGGTGGCTATTTGTGGCAAATTTAACAATCTTGTTATATCCCATTTCTAATTTAGCTTTCAGGGAAGACTGCAGGTTAGTTAATAACGGAGCACCATAAATTAACAAAGGCAGAAGTTAAGATAGTGATAATGTGTGTTTAGAAGGGAGAGAGAGGAACTTATTATGTCTGTAGAGTAATCCCAATTTTTGTGGGTCTTGCTTATATTGTTTTGACTATGGAGATCATATTTGAGGTTTTCATCACTAATTACTCCTATACCTTAGTGCGGGTTACTAACTAAATTTTTGTGGAATTAAGAGACAGTATCTCAAAGTCAGCTTTATTAATAGGTGAATTTCTTTTGGGAGTGAGGATCATAAGTTTGCTTTTTTTTAGGATTTAGAGAGTGGTGATTTTTGTGAAGCTAGGTTTCTATGGTGGAAAATGCAGCTTGGGTGACTTTCTTTAGTATGTTCAAGTTGTGAGCAGACCAGACTATAGTGGAGTTGTATGCATACTGGATTATGGATCCCTGCTGCATAGCTTGGTGGGGATTGTTAATAAAAAATGTTAAACAGAAGAGGGCCTAAAATTGAGCCTTGGGGAACACCTGTAGGGTTGTGAATATAAGGGGAGATGGAGTTCTGCCATTTAACAGCATGCTGTCTAGTAGAGAGGTAGCTTTTGAACCAGTTAAGTAACAGGGGAGACAGGCCAATATTGGGGAGCTGGGAGAGGAGGATAGAGTAAGAGATAGCATTGATTGCTTTGGATAAGTTCAACAAAAGGGCTGATACAATGTTTCCTGAGTCTCGGGCTTTGTTTACTATGTCTAAGAAGGATATTAGTGCAGTTGATATGCTATGTCCTGGATGGAACTCATGACGAGTAGGGGAGAGAATATTGTATTTTAGAAGGTAGTCTAAGAGTTGTTTTCACACACATTTTACTAGAATTTTAGAGACTGGGGAAAGTATAGCAATGGTTCAGAAATTGGAGATGTTGGCTTAAGGGCCACCTTTATGAAGTGGTAATATTATTGAGTTTTTCCAGAGGCCAGGGCCGTACGATTCTTGGATGGATCTGTTTATCAGAATGAGAATGGGATAGGCCACTGAGTCTGCAACGAGTTTAAGAAATTTGGCAGAAATTCTGTCAGAAGAGTTGGAGCAGGGCTTTAATTTTAGAAGTTTTTGATATAAGAGGTAGGAGTAGGAGAGAGATTGAAAACTGGCTGAGAAGACAGCTGAGTGCTGTTTGGGAAGGGAGTGTCAGTGGATGGAGAGGGATGGTGAGTTGTATATGAAGTGTTGGGAAGGCTCTGAGGTAGTGTATGAGATGGAGAAGAAGAAGAAGTAGAGTTGTTCGGGAGAGGAAGGGAAAAAGTAGAGGTAATGTTGTTAATGGTGCCAATAAAATAAGAATTAAAAATACTAGCTATTTGTTCTGGAGGCTTGTTGGGGTGTGAGCAGGGATTGGGTTTGGTGCCAGGTTTCAGGATATTATTTATAGAAGACCAAACAGTTTTGGGCTGACTTTTTCTATTAATTTGCTCATTCCAGAAGTAGTGCTGCTTGTCTTTAGAAATGAGTTTCTTAGCTAAGTTACAAAGCTGTTTATACTGAATCACGTCAGATGTATTCTTAGATTTAAGCCAAACTTTCCACGTTTTATCCCTATTTGTCATCATTTCTCTAGTAGCTTTTGTTAGCCAGGGGACATTACTAGTTTTAGTTCTTTTGGTTCTTGAAGGGGCTAGGCTATCTAATAATTTTTGCAAAGAACTATTAAAGTGGAGCAAAGCATCATCCAAAGGGAAAGTTTTAAAGATACTCCAGTTAATACTTTTCAGGATGCTTTTAAATGTGATGGGGTTAAATTTACAAAGGTTTTGGACTAGTTTTATATTCTGTTTTTTTTTTGGGGGGGGGATGGCTGAGCAGACTCAGATTGTATAAGCAGGGAGATGGTCGCTAATAAAGTTGGACATAGTGCCAAAAGTTATGAAATTGGAAGGATATGAGACTAGAATCCAGTCTAGGATTAGGTTACCAGACATCTGGCAAAAAAAGGACATGTCCTCCTTTTCAGCATTGTGTCCTCCTTCTGGCAGGCATTGTCTAAACAGACAAAAATGTCTAGCTTTCAAAATTATCTTTTTTTTCCACAGTTCAGATTGAGAAGAATGAAGAAGACATCTATGCAGATGCCCAGATGTCAGTGCTGCTTAAGTAACTGCAAGAAGTAGGAACCTTACTTACCTGACGGGACAGCAAAGTCAGCAGTCTCTCACATAATCTGTGTATGTGATGTGGCTGCTAATTTGTCCTGTTACTCTTGCGTTCTCTTCCTGCACTTTAGTTGTGAGGGAGAGAGAGTGACAGAGTGGAGAAACAAGGGTTGACCGTCTTATTAGTGTTCAAGCAAGGTAAGTACTTTTCTTTCCTGGCATGGCCAACCAGATACTTTATTTTTTTCCTGGCAGGGTCAACCAGATACTAATACTATGTGTGTTTAATGGCCATTGTGTTACACTTAAGTTTAAAATGTTTTGTTTTATTATTTTTCTTTGGTCTGATGAAGTGCCAATTATCAGGTGTTAAAGGACCTATGAACTTGCCTTTGCACATGCCTGTCACTACTTACTGGTGAGGATATGACCTACAGAATTGATATGTTGGCCTATACTGTTCATTAAATCATGCCTATGACTGTACATGTACTGTCCCACTATAGAATGGCAGTGCAGAGTCGCTGGTGTTTCTGTAGGTGTCTAGTACTATTGCTTGAAGGGATGACTGCCTTTCCCTGCATATATGTGGAGGTCCTAAAACAAACGCTGAGCCCAGTGAGGCAGGCATATTGATGCCTTTTTTTTATATCCACTGTATACACAGCAAAGTTTTCACTGTCAACTACTGCATTAAATTTTCCATTCTACACCTTGGTTACATTTGTGTAGAAAACAATATTGTATTTAAAAAAAATGGATAATTCAGTATTTAGTGTTCTGTTTTATAGTAAGTAACTTCATGTCATAAAGAGATACCCGATTACAAGAGTGGGGATTATGGCATTCTGCAAAATGTTGAGGGGTAGCATTGAGAGATTTCTTTTTTTAAAACTGCACGAGTCTACAATATCAAATTTTATTGTGCATACTGTCTAACGCATAAAATGGTTTCGAAATATAAAGGCAATGCCATTCCTAAATATAAAGTGCAGATTTTGCACCTTTAGTTAGGTATGCATCCAAGGTCTGCCATAATTCATAGACATGTATTGTCATATTCCCTGGGTGCACACTTTTCCATCCCATATTCATGTAAAGTGCACAGAATCACCTGCATTGCTTTAGTGTTCCAGGAACTCCTGTATTTGTGATGTTATGCAATGCTGTATAGCCTTTCAATACTACTCAGTGGCCATGGAAGGTATGCATGCTTTTTACAGTATATATTATCAAGTAGTTAAGTGAGGCTCCTTGGGATGGCATGGCATCCATACCTCAGTTTTCTTACTTCAGAGCTTTGTGATCTCCCATCCTGACTGAGTGTAATTCATGAAAAAGTCATAGTAGTCAGGAAGGTAGACTTGGGATTCAATAATATTTTATGGTAAAGAGGGGATTTGGAGCTGCACATGTCATTGTTGGCAGTTCATCAGCATCTCTAGCTGAGAGCAAAACAAGGCAGGTGTTGTAGCATGCATGGCTTCCTGAAATGAAAGAGACTTCATTATCAGTAGATTCCCCTACTCTCCAATGAGGCTGTGGGGGGGGGGGGGGATTGTTACTAACAGAGCTAGTATGCTGCCCAGTGCTATCTACTGATAAAACATACTGGATGGGATAGAGGTGAGTTTTACTGGTCACAACAACTGCCACAGTTTGCACTCAACTGAGCTGCCATAGTTTATACTAGTTGATGCAGCAGATACAACAGTGTTGCATGCTTTCTAACTTGTGTATGATGGGGGGAGGGGGAGTTGTTTGCTTAAGAAACTGAGCTTAGGATACTATACATGCACAATGAAGCAAGACTCTCTGCACAGCTTTGATCCATTGTACATGCACTTTTATGAATCCTAAATGGCTTTGAATGACATTTTGTGGTGTACAAATCCCTATGGGGTCACATAATACCTTTGTGAAAAGGACTGTAACTGTAAGACAACATACTGCAGCTTCACATTTACTTATAAAACAATTCCTTATGCTGAAAATGTTTCATTATTTATATTAACTTTATTCAATGCATTAATTGCCATTGATATGCTGCAGTTCATGTAAGCAAATATGCCAACTTTATTCCCACATTAGACTGCGGTGGTGGTGCTGCGGTAGCGTTGTCGCCTCACAGTAAGACATTGTCCTGTTCGATTCTCAGCTAAAGCATCTTCTGTGTGGAGACATGCGTGAATGGGCGTACCTTCGTTGAAGGTTGTGCATCAGGGCTGGCAACGGTATGTAAAAATCTTCTGCCAATCATTAGCGGACCAGAGTTCCGCTGTGGCGACCCCTAACTGAGAAAAGCCGAAAGATACAACATCTATTCCCACATTATCTGGAATATGTCCACATATCACGCTTGATGTTAAATTCCTAACATTTTTGTTTTAATGCAAGGATGTATTCCAAATGTGCCCAAGCTGCAGATGATCAGAAGAAAGAATGTACCAATGCTTTTTAATTATATTAGAAATGGTACTTGAGGTGTTAATTTATATTTTACAAGTAGGTAAGTCATCTTTCTCACTCTCTCTTTCTAGCTACTTAACTTCTCTGAAAATATGTTTTGATAGAATTGTTAAAAAGCAGTGCTAACACACAACAATGTAATTGTCATTATTTTTTAAATCTTTTCCTGCCTATGCCTGCCAACCATCAGCACTACAGTCAATCAGCTGTATCCATATTTTTGCTCCGTGCAGCCAGGCAACATTCAGGGTTTCACTTTATGTCATGGCTCAAACAGTCTTCCCCTTGCAAGCTATGTGCATGTTTACTGATGTAAAGGTAAGCAATAATTTCCCTTGAGGCAATGTGAATTTCCACCCGTGAAATATATCACATACAGTGCTTCACAGTGACTCAATGTATCTTCTGGCTATTTCTATGTAAAAAAACACCTTTACTCAGATTGGTGTATGTAGCAGAGAGAGTCCACTGTCACCCTCTGTGCAGAATGTGTAAAACAGCACTGGTAACTAACTTCCATCCCCCCACATATGCTACTACATTAAATAGAAGTAAATAATCTGTGTGCCATATTATCCACTTCTGAATATATTATATATCATTCTAATAATATCAAATAGGTGTGACTTTCCCTCCTTGAAATTCTATACCCATGTCATAACCAATGTTGGGTCTATTTTGATGACCTAAAAAGCCAATCTGCATGTCATAGATGAACTGATCTTGCCAAGGGGTACTAATATGGGGAGGGGCTTATTTCAGTACTGCCTCTACTCTGGAGTAGTAACAGCTGCTAGAATTCCCTCTGTACCTCTACCTCAAAAGACAGTAATAACAAACAAGGAGATAAAGCACAGTATTGAGGCCCATATTTCTTCTTCACACAATCACTACAAATCTGAGGGTCTCTTTAGATGCAGACAATAATCTGCTCTACTGTACTTCAGTGCTGTAAACCAAAATCTGTACCACATCTCCTGTTTCTCTGGTAAAAGATAGACTGGTCAACTTATCCTTAAAAATGGAAACCTTACAAGAAAACAAGCACGAATAAACTGGAAAGAGTACAGCAGAAATATACCAAGCACATCCATGGATGTGAAAATTTAAGTTATTATGAAAGACTAAAATATTTGAACTTGTACAGTGTCTCATATAGAGATTTAAGATTACCTTATTCGGGCATTTAGGGCATTTATAGGCAACTACCTCTGGGAACTTTTTGGGGTTATCAAAAAGTTGTAGAGAATCGACAAACTATGTATAAAATTCTATAGGAATGAAAAGTGTACTAATTGGTTGTCTGAGACAGTAGCTGATACACAGAATAGACCACCAATTTACATTAAAGCAAGCATTAATGAAGATAGTTTTAAGAACAGCCTGAACAGTTATTATGGAAACAACTGTTTTGGTATACTGGCAGGCTAGAAGGGCATTAACGCCCATACTTGAAATATTTGTATGTATGTATTGATACTGTGTCCTCCATATAATCTAGTAATTTACATATTTCCTGATGGCCTGTGTCCTGTGTCACAGCTTCTTCATGTAACATGTGGCTGAGATGGCAGCAAACGTATAAGCTCTAGTCTTGCATATGTACAAGTGGGCCTTAAAATTAACATAACATTGCCCCAGACTTAATAATATATCATTCCTTGTTATAGCTTTTGCATTCCGGATAATAGCTGAAGGTAAGACAGTTGGCTGTCCTCAACATTTCAAGCAATCTCGTCCCATGGCAATGTTCCAGAAGTGTTCCTAACTAGATATTGGTCTGAAAGGGAAAAAATGGATAAATTAAGGCCTGCAAAACTTATTAAAAATGCAGTTTATATCAAGCACATAAATTCTTTGTGTTATAGGTTACACGGTTATAACCTGGCAGGGTTAACCAGATGTTAGGGAGGCGATGTGTTTCGGTGACTGCTGATTTTCTTTTTTTAATACACTGGCAGGGTCATTCAGATTCCCGTGGTCTGTGTGTTTTTGGGGGCTGTTGATGTATTTCTTTCATGGGTGTATATCACATAATTGAAATCCCAAAATATCAAACACCATAAGCTCGAACTTGGAATGTTGAAATGTGATATAATCGAAAGATCAGAACAGCAAATTTTTTCCCAGGGAAAAAATTTGCTGTTCCGCGAAACACACACACAACACAAGCACACCAAAAAAAGTAATCCACACATATACACTTAAAATCCTACTTCTAACCCTACACTAAACCATACATACACTACTATCTATCCACTTACCTTAACCCAAACCCTAACCCTAAGGTCTGTAACTATCACACACTCACCTTACCCGCTCCCTATCCCTAAGGTCCATAACTATCGCACACTCACCTTACCCGCACCCTAAACCTAAAGTCCCTAACTATCGCACACTCACCTTACCTGCTCCCTAACCCTAAGGCCCCAAACTATCACACACTCACCTTACCCGCTCCCTAACCCTAAGGTTCCTAACTATCCCATTCCCACACTCACCTTAACCCGATCCATTCGCACACTTAACTTAACCCGGTCCCTAACCTTCGCACCACAGTGGAGAAAATAGTGAAGCGGCAGAAACAGCCCACTGAATTCTTTCCCTAGGAAAGAATTTGATGTTCTGCAGCTTCTCTATTTTCAGCGTTCTGTTTTGGGTTTGATATTATAACATTCGATGTTTTACTACTTCGATGTTATGATATAAACCCTCTTTCATACCTCTCAAGCTCTTACAGCAAGAAATCTGGACAAAGCCATAAATAATGGAGAGACAAAGGCCTCAAAGTAGGGACAATTTTTAAATATTGCTCTTGCAAACTTAAAAAGTTGATATAATAACAGATCTTGCATTAGCATAAATTTTCTGAAGTTTATCACATTTTAACCTCAATTGTCTTGACATTATTTTCTTACTCTAATCTTTAATGGTTTGCAGAAAACCACAATTTTATGGGAAACAGACCTAAAATATGAGGCAAAAATCTGTATAGTTGAGAGGTATGGTTTCTTTTTTGAATATATCTTGGCAGGGTTAACCAGATATAAGGAGACAATGTGTTTTGGGGACTGCTGATGATTGTCTTTTTTTAACATAATACACTGGCATGGTCAACCAGATGCTAGTGGTCAGTGTATTTTGGGGGCTGTTGATGACTTTCTTTTTTTTTTTTAAATATAATATCCTGGCAGCTGTCATAGAGATACAAGCTATGCAGTGTGTTCTAGGGGGCTGTTTGTGGATTTTATTTCACCTTAATATATTTTTGCAGGGTTAGTCAAGATACGTTAGGATGGTTTACATAATAATTACACACTGAATGTTACAGTGGATGGTTTATGGTAATTACACATTGAAATGTTATTGTACAGCAGTCCAGGTGCACTCTGTGTCAGTAAGGAATTATTTGTATCAGCACTACAATGGGTTTCATGATCAGGACAGGAAGCATTCTCCTTTGTCCCCCTTTATCATGGCTTTGTCCTCCTTTATGACCTTTGGTATCCTCCTTGGGTTTGCAGGCATCTGGTAACCTAGTCTAGGATGGATCCTGCATTGGTTTTGCTGTTGTAGCTAGTAGCAGTAGTGATATGCTGAGTGAAGTGAAATAGGTTTATGTTGGTGGATGGCTGATTGTAAGAGATAGAGGACCAATCAATGTTCATGTCCCTAAGGATAATTATTTTGTTTTTTTATAGTGTATGACAGCCAAGATAGAAATCTTCTAGAGTTCAAATGTTATTTCCAGGTGGGCTGTATAGGACAATGATACATTTTTTTGAGTGGTTAATTTCAAGAAAGAAGATCAATATTTCGGCATTTTGGAACTGAGGGATGTCTTTTAATGGGAAATATTGAGGGTGTTGGGGTAAATGATGGCCACACCTCTTCCTTTTTTCTGTAGTCTATCTGCTCAAATAATACTAATTTTTGGTGGGAGAAGCTTAGAGTCTTGAATAGAGAGGTTTAATCAAGTTTCTGTAGCTGCTAGGATGTCAGTTTTGCTTTGTGAAAGACAGGCATGCAGCTCAGAGGTTTTATTACAAATACTTTGGAAATTAAGAGTAGTTTTATCAAGTGATTTAGAGCACTTGGAGAAATTAAAGTTTGTGAGGTTGTAAGAATTAGAGGGCCCTGGATTGGAGTGGATGTCACCTGAGCAGGTAAGGATGGAAAGAATATGAGAAGCATGGAGAATGAGGTAATAAAGTTTAGAGATTATATAGTGAAAGGAGTGGAAATGGGAGTTTGGTATATAATGTATGGTGCAGTTTGAAGGAAGTAAGTATATTTTAGCGCAGAGAATAAGATTTGTGCGATAAAGGCTAGGTCTAATGTCTGAGTAAGTATTCAAAGCAGTTCATGTGTAGTCAGTTAAAGAGTTTGTTTTAGGAGACAGAACATGAGGATTTAGTGCTGTGGTATTTTTAGTGTTATAAGGAGCAAGGTGGAAGGGAAAATGAGTAATGTTTAATAAATAATGGGAGACATTTGTGATGCTATGGAGTAAACAGAGGAAGTAATGAAAGATGAGTTGGAAGGAAGAGGAGGGGTGGAGAATGGTGGAGGGTAATTGGCAGAATGATAATGATTCTGCCAAAATTAATATATGGATCTATGTAGTTTTGTGGAGAGGAAGCAAAGGTATGACAACATTAACAGAACCACTGTGATCCAGAGGAAAGCAGAATGTAAAAATATATATATATATATACTGCTATTGTTCATGGGTACTGATGCAGAGAATGCATTCAAGAGAGTGAACTGGGATTTTATGGATAGGGCATTGGAAGCATCTGTATGCCTTGACAGAACAATAGAGTCAATTAGAAGAATATATGAAGGGTCAGAGGCAAGAATTCTGATGGGTGGGTTCATCTCTCATAAGCTGTTTTGAACAAAGGATCCAGGCAGCGGTGTCATTTTTTCCCTTTGATATTTGCTTTTTATTGAGAGCCATTGGCAAATAAAACAAGGTACTCACAAATTCAAGGATATAACTGGTATGGTAATGAAAAAAATCTAGCTTTATTTGCAGATGATCTTGTTTTGTACTTGATTGTTGTTTCTTTCGTCTTTTCCTGGTTATGGGTCGCCACAGCGGAATTCCAATCCGCTAATGATTGGTAATTGATTTTTACGTGCCGAGTTACCAGCCCTGAAGCACAACCTTCAACGAAGGTATGCCCATTCACGCATGTCTCCACGCAGAAGACGCTCTAGCTGAGAATCAAACTGAACAGCGTCTTACTGTGAGGCGACAACGCTACCGCAGCACCACCAAATCCAGAAAATACCATTTCACTATTTTGGTGTTTTGGTACATTTTGAGATCATTTCAAGTCTTTTGGGGATATGAAATTAATGAATATAAAACAAAGGCTATAGTGGTAAACTGTGTGCTCATACATGAGTTGATTTTCAATAAGAAAATTTATGGGGACTTGATAAGATGAAGTATTTAGGTGTATAGATTAAAGCGGATTCAGCTATTGTAGCTAAGTATATGTGAGAAGAAACTAAATAAAAGGCAATATAAAAAATGAGAAGCCAGAAGCTTTTGATTATAGATATGGATATTAGGTCACTACACCCTAGTGATGTCTAAAGGTGTTTCTGCAGTCATATCCTGCTGGTGCCGTAAGACACAAATATCGCTTGTTTATGTTTGCATTAATAATTCCAAAACCAGGCTACATACAAAGTATGAAATATTTCATATTAAAGATTACAGAATACGCAGCTACACTGATACTTGACCTTTTTAGTGTGGGTAAAGAGATATTAATTGTTCATACAATATTTATTTATATTGTTAGAAATGTCATGTTTCTATAAATATCTTGGCAACCAAATAGCACAGAAAGAACTTCTTAGCCCTACAAGAAAGCCCTTAGCTGGATGAACAAAATGCTGTCAACAATATGTGTGCAACTTGAGTGGTTATATAAATATTGTAAGTTGTTTACAAGCTATTATACATTTAATAGTTAATCCCCAGGATTCACTAATCCTCCATGTAAGACTAGATTAGTCTTACACGGACGAGCCAATCTAAGAGTAAGATGGCAGCGCGCCATGCATATTAATGAGGGTGTGCTGCCTTAACTCTAAGGCTAACACGGAGCGTGCACGAGTGCAGGGGGGCGTGTTGGACTGCCGAGCAGTCCAAAAATCCACGCCCCTGTAAGCTTGACACTCGGGAAATGTCTACTTACATGAGCGAGTCCGCTCAAATGTGTACATACCCAACACTACACTCCCCCACATTCTAAACCCCTGTACAATTATAAAATGTAAAATTTTTTTATTATTATTTCCAATATAGCTGTCCGTATTTGAGCGTGTTTGCACGGGTTTGCCCATTGCTTAGCTACAGTTAGCAGTTTAGACACCGAAGAGGATAATAAGAAACTTATATGCAAATTAAGTGAAATAGCTATAGCGTAGTGGTAGAGCCTTTGCACAAAGAGAAGGCATTCCTGGTTCGAGTCCCACCACCCCCCTTCTATTTTCTGTTGGAAATCTGTATATAAAAATAATTCCTGACATTTATCATTTAAATTTTTGTAAAAAACATTGAAATGGCCTATGTAGTAGTGACAATTTTTTTGTATATATATATATATATATATATATATATATATATATATATATATATGAAGGTGAAATGATTATGCATACTGATGGATGCATAAGTAACGTATCTTAAGCAATGTGAAGCACTGCTAAGCAAAGTTTACCAGTATTAAACATATTTAAATGTAATTGCTCGTAGCTGAGCACTGCGTTAACTAGCGCAATGGCTTTGCGCGTAGCTGTGCATCGCACCAACTAGCGCAAACAGAACATGTTTGCTCAGAGTTGAGCTCTGCGCTAACCAGTGCAACATCGGACAACATTGAGCAAAGTTGGCTAAACACAGCCACACCTCCTAGCCAGTCTGTCCAGTAGTAAAATAAAAAGCAATGACAGGGCTCAAACCTGGGATACTGTGCACCATAATTACAGTACTGAACCACTAAGCCGTCACAGCATTTTATAACCATGCACTTTCAACACACACATACATATCAATGGAAGTTTACCCATTGCTAAGCAGGTGTGCCTTCAGCTGAGTTTTTTCAAAACTGGCCAATCACAAATAAGTGCAGTAAATGAGGCATATTTAAGCTCCATAGGTGGGAATACTTGCCATAACTGGTTGTAGCTCCCACCTGCAGGCAGCATGGCCAGTGCTGGAGAGGGATCTCGATTTCGAGCACAACATTGGGGCATTGAGGAGTCAAAAGTAATGGTTTGGCTCCTTGTCCATAATCATGAGGATAGACTCCTGTAGGGCCAGTACCAGGGCATCCAATACAAAGTGGAAGCCTGGAACCATCTAGCTCATGAACTCACCAGTGCCACAGGCGTCCCTCAGACTGGTGAGCAGGTCAGACACCACTACTTAGACCTGAAGAGACAACAAGAAGGATCAACTGGACCAATGGATCCAGGAGGCCCATGGGATGGAAAATGCCCCACTACAGAGTAAGTAGCCATGGAATTAAGTATGTAAGAATTGCTATTCTAGTCTATACTATGGATAGGTATGTCTCAATATCACTTTATTTACTTCACAGCTGCAGGTGTCCGCACTGTGAACCAGCAAGCCTATGCAGATAGACTGCTAAGGCTGCGCCACCAGGCAGGTTAGTAATTATTCTGCATGTACTGTTATATAAAATAAATGAGAGAGCCTAAAAAAGTGTTTTAACCCAATAAATAAAGGTATAATAATTCTTTAATAATTATTCTGCATGTACTGTTATATAAAATAAATGAGAGAGCCTCTAGAAAAGTGTTTTAAGTCTTTAATAAAGGTATAATTCCTGGAGTGTGTCTGTGTCATTTTCTTTGATATGTTGTTGTACTCTTGTATTATAGAAATAGTACTGTTGTATTAAGCGCTGTTAACCCACACTTGGGTAGGCCCATATAAACTGGATGAAGGGAGTGCCAGTAGCTTTTAAGCATATTTACAGTCCCCAACTGTTGGTTCATGCCCAGCATGTACAGGTTAATCTGGCACATGAGTAGCTTGGTATTGTGTTCCCAAGAAATGTCAGTGTGCTGCCAGAAATGTAGGGAGCTGTTAACATATAACTGATAATTTCACCTGAACATATCTAGATAATTATAGGAAAGTAGAGCTGTCAGTGTACCATCTCAGCAGTAGTGTGTCTGAGCAACTCACATAATATGTAGCAGTAACATCTGCATCCCGGACAGTTTGTATGTCAGATACAGCTCAAGTATATAAAGATCTAGCAAAACCTATTTCACAATTTAAGGACAATTGGGTAGTGTAATAATACATGTAGGGGACATATAACTGCAGTTAATAGGAATGTAGTGTAAACTAGAAGGATATATAAGTTGTTAATGGAGCTATCTTTTTCCACCCTACTGTATGTGCATAAAAAATGCAATTCCACACCTCAATGGGTATGTCTAATCTCAAAACATTTGTTGGGACATATGTCCTATTGGTTTATAAATATCTGCATTTATTTCAATGCATGTGCCCTGTTCATATACCACAATATTGGTGGCCTGTTGCCATCAATTAAATCTGCATGCTGTTGTAATGTCCATTGTTGTTCTGTATATGCATGTGTTATGCTTGCTGTTCAACTGTTGGAACTCTGGTGTGTTGGGTTAATGGGAATACTTCTGCATGCTGTTATAACTAATTTGGAATGCTGTTGACTGTTACTAACCCATATTTTCATTAAATCCTCCAAAACATAAAACATATGGGAAGGCCGGTCCCAGCGGACCTACCTGTCCCACCTCAGCTGGCGATGGCACCTGGCACCAGCAGGTCCGGTGCCCAGCTTGGGACCTCCTCCATTGGCCCTGTGCCACCTTCAGGTGGAAGTGCTGCAGGGGATGGGGCTCGTCCCCCCGTGCAAGCGTGGGCGGAGGAGGGCCACCTATCACCCTCTGAACGGTCCGGGCTGTGGTGCATAGAGAGATCAATCGTTCTGTCGCTGATCCTCTATGCCAGCTTGAGGCACGAGTGGCGTGACTCATGGGTGAGCCTGCCCCTCCTACACAGCCCTCAGCACAGCCACCCTCTGGGCTGTGAAGGTGCAGTGGTGACTGCCCGTGGGTGGGGATCTCAGTTCCACTGTTGCCATCTGTGGGCTCATGGGCTTGCGATTTCCAAACATCCTTCCCCGTCAATGGTGTTCACCCACCACGTGTCATATTCCACCCCTGTATGCATCTTGTTTGTCTTGTCTGTTTACCTCCCCAACCCACCTCCCCAAATATACCTACTTTCCCTACCCCACATTCCACTCTCACCTGAAAAAAAAAGGGCAATCTGCTCCCAAAAAAAAATATTACATCCCATACATAGCTGCTCATTTTGCACAAATGTCTGCTGGACACATAAAATGTAATTTAATTGGCAGTACAACATACTTTGTTGTCCTCACCCCTCTCTCAGGGGTGGAAGGTTTCATATTTCCCTCCAAATTTATTGCATATGCACAGCTGTTGCTGTTAAAGAAATGGGCAGCTATGGACCTTCCCTACACCCGTCCTGCACATCCCAAGCTGTTTTCCGTACTGTCTTTCCCTCTTTGTGCCCCTTTTTCACCACTTTCCTATCTCCCCAGTTTCTTTTATTTCAAAGAAATGAGCACGGGGGTTAGCGGGAGTAAGCACTGTTAAGCAGTAGTTAGCAGGTTTGTGCGAGTGTGCACTTGTGTGCACTTAGCTAAGCATTGCTAAGCATCATGCAAACCTACGCAAACCCGCTTACAACTGCTTAAAAGTGCCTTAGTCACTCTGTATGTGAGGGCCCTTGTTCTGTTCAGCAGCAAAATAAAACACCTCTGTCAGTCTCGAACCCAGGACCTTGTACACACTACACTGCATGAAGTACCACTAAGCCACAGTAGATATGCAACAGGTTGGTGCTGAAATAAATATGTCATGCATCAGAGTGAGTGAATGTAAAGGAAAAATAGGAATGCCATAACACACAACTTGTTCTGTGGATCTTTACCAGCAGTTGTTGTGGAATTGCATTACATGATTGTGATAAGATAAGCAGCCATTCTAGGAGGAAATAATGTTACAGCAGCAGTTTACAACCCCACACAGTATAATAGCAGGACAAACACTGGCATATCTGATTAGGGCAGAGGGCATACCTCCCAACTGTGCCTAATTTTCAGGGATGTTCCTGATTTTGAAACAAATTTTAGCTGTGTCCCCCTGAATCCCTCTGAAAAGTCCTGATGTTGGCCATAAAGGTGGTGAATTACACTTAATGAATAATGACAATAAGTAAGAGTTAGACACTGCTTGTACTTCAGAAAAGGTGTATTAATCCATATGCTCTGGTTCTCTCAAAGTCTCAACTTAATGGCACTAATATTTTAAAGGTATACCTCACTTTTACCTACTTTTCCCTGAATCTGTTCAAACATGTACCTGAGTGTCTGAGAGGTCTGGCAGAGGCAGAAACACACAGGCATATCACCTTTTCTGCTGTTACACACTGTGCAAATAGCTTTGGAAGGAGTTCCAGAAGCATACCCTTATGTAGGAGTACAACACTGAAATACAAAAGGATGTAGCCATGTACTGGTAGCAACCAACTGTAACAATGCCTTTGTTCCAGTGCTGAAAAGACCGGTGTGGTGCACAGACAAAGAATAACAGGCTAACCTCTGGCTGCCATGTGGATAGGTCCGCAGTTGGGAGCTACGCAGACAGACTACTTGCCTTGATAAACTAGCAGGTACACAGCAACTCTTTAAGTCCAGCAAGATAAAATTCACACAATAATAAATAATGCTCTCTGTACTTCTGCACCCCTATCCAAATGTAGAATATACCTGTGTGTTCAGGGTCTACCAAGGATGTAGGTAGGCATACTCAGTACTGAAATTTGTCCAGTTTTCTTGAGCAGCCTGTGCCAATGTCAACACTAAAAAAGCACAAACTGTTCAGAAGTGAGTAAATTAATATTCACAGTATAGCAGTTCAACAACATTTAAATCACTGGCTACACCCCTGGCTTCAGATATAATAACTATACCAACCTTCTGCCTTAAACAATGATGTCCACCTTAAACAACGATGTCCACAGAAAACAAGCATGATCCCCATCTTGGAAAGCTGAAAGGGCCACGCCTACTTGAGTTAGCAATTTATAGCATTGGGTTGCTATGACAGTGATTACTGCAATTACCACACAGCAGGCTGCATGCAATTAGCAAACGGTGGCCACCAATTGGTGCAGAGGCCATCACATGCACATGTGCAAATACCTATAAAAGCAGGCTGTAATTGCTGCCAACAAACTCAATCACTCCATTGCAGAGACTGACAGAGAGAGAGAGAGAGACAGAGACAGAGACAGAGACAGTGAAAAGCAAAAGGAAAAAAAAAAAGAAATAATACCAGCTCATACAAAGAAAAGGTATGTAACAGGTATGTATTTACTGGTGTGTAGTAGATGTTTTTGAAGAGTACTCTACATAATGTGAACCATTCATATGTGGCAGCAGTACGTATCTATACACAGATGTCCTGCTTAACTACTGCCATGGACAATTCAGTGTGTACCTGTGGGCAGTGGGACATAACTGTGAAATGTGTAGCTCAGCATTAAATGTCAAACATCTGATCCATGTTATCTGTGTTCTGTACAGTAGTGTGGCCAATGGCTGTTTGGGGGATTAGAGCAAACATTTATATAAACATGGGTGTGACAGAGTAACACATGCATGATAATCATATTAAAGTGTAGCTTAGCATTGGCAATTGCTGTACCAGGCTAGTATGCTAATCTAGCATTTGGAGCTATATATACCCCCTCTAATGTTACTGTGTGTTCACATGTGACACCTGTTCATGTTGCAGCAAGGCCCAACAGTTCAGCTGTGAGGTCCAGGGACTTGCAACAGTGTGGACCTTGTGTGTTTATGGCACACACATACGGAGAGATATATATGTGCCATATATATTAACATCTGTATATGTACATAGAGCAAGGGACATATTGCAACTGTTTGTGAAGGGTGGACATATATATGTTGGTGAAGGTTGTTATGTGCATATTTGTATGTAGGTTTTAGTATGTGACAAACAAGACAGCATACAGTGCTGGTATATGACATGTGGTGGTTAAACACTGTGGGTGTTTTGTTCAGTTTGCAATGTTGCAGCCAGTGAGGCCTGCTAAAGCTACCTGGGCTGTGAACACTTTCAATGCATTTCTCACAAGACTGTGCGATATTATTACATTACTGTATACCTCACATCCTTTGTATAATTGATATTCCCACCATGAAAGGTGGACTGTATATGTGCCTATATGTATATGTATATGTACACCAATGGATGTGTATATGTATGTATGTATATATATATATATATATATATATATATATATATATATATATATATATATATATACACATGTATATACACAAAGAGAGAGAGTCATATATACTCATACACACTCATATCTACTTATTGCAATAGATTCTATGTAAAGTTGACTGAGTGTGATGGTCAATGTGTTGGTGAATATGTCAAAGATGTGTATTTGTGGGATAGCTTAATGGGAAACTGTTTCTGTCATGGTATTATGGGTCCTTGCTTTGATCCTAGCAAAAGCTGTGTATGCTGTTGCTAGGCAGATAAAGCACTATGGCATACAGTCTGATGTAGTCCCTTGGTGTTAACTGGGGTGTGTCATTGGAGGCTAAAGCACTACATGTATGCTTATTGATTGGTACTGATGTTGAATCCAAATCCTGTATGTACTGTAGTACTACTTGAAGCTCTGGGCCTAAACAGCAAAGTATGGTGTATGTCCACATTGCTTGGAACCACTGTTTTGTGTGGTCCCTGTAGTCATCACAGATTACATTCCTCAAGCTTAAGGTTTTGTAAGTACTGACACATAGTACTGTATGGTACACATGTAAAGCCTATATGGGTTGCCATACCTTTGTGTCTTGTAATTATGTCTGATGTGTGTGTGGGTATGCCTGCAACATGTCCTCTGTCATATGTGTGTTACAACATATAACTGCGTATCTAGCAACATTTATAGTTTACTACAGCAGTATGCCACCTATATTCACAATTGTGCACATATTTTGGCCACGGGTTTGCCATCAACAAGTTGTGTGGTATAATGGTAATACTGTAACTGGACCTTACAAACATTGTGATGGAAGACATATTTCTTTATGCATTGGCTTGATCTATATCTGCTGTGGCTAGGTGGTGCATTGTGTTGTATACAGTGTGCCAGGTACTCTTGTATAGTCTTATATAGTGATTTTATTTTGTTACTGTGCAGAACATGGTTTATTATATAGAGCATGCCAGGCACTTTCAAGCAGTTGTGGGGTGAGCACTGATAAGTGGTAGTGAAAGTGTTTAATCTCAGTCAGCTAATAGGTTGCTATATATGGCAGTTCAGTGATATCTGTACTGTATAATGTTAAATGTGCCATATGACTTGCTCAGACATATTTTTTTTGTCTTCCAGGGATCATGGCACACCATAGAAATCCTAGCTACAGTAGTGCTGAAGATGAGATTCTTACCAGCTGTATGATTCAGCACTACAGCCTTCTATTCTCCAGAACCAGCCAAGACCAGCAGGAGTGTACTGCAATGTAGCAAGATGTTGTCCGGAGGGTAAACGAGGTAGGCCTGCATAACCGGACATATGAGCAGGTACGCCACCACTGCAGTGATCTACTTAGACATGTCCATCAGCATGCTTCTGATGTACGGAGACAACAGCTTGCAACAGGTGGTGGGGTTAACATCCATCCCCTCCTCACCAGAGTGGAGGAGCTGCTCCTGAGCCTGGTGGCACCTGCCCAACAACAACAGCACCAGACATTTACCATGATGGAGGTTGGAGCCACCCAGCAAGAACACATGCAGCATGCAGGTAACATGGCATATCTGTAGATTACTGTTACCTCTATTGGTAGATCATGCATATCTGAGATGTGTACTGTGTAGTTAGATGTGGAGCCTGTTGTTGTGCAATACTGATCATTTGGAACATAATCTGTAGGCCTGTGAATGTAAACTGTTGTTCTACTGTAAGATTGCAAACCCACAGTAGCAATGCCACAGTTGTCGCCACTGACTAACTGTCTCATATCTATGTAGGTCTCTGTGGTGTGACAGCAAGGCAGTGGACAGATGCTGGTGAGTGTGTTCTACATTTATTATTACAAATAAAAAGTGCATGTCATAGTTAAGGTGTAGGCCATGTACACATGTAACACAACTACCCATAATGCATGCTGTGCATGTTTGCTGTGAGACCACGCACATCTTACTAATGTGATTAGCTGCCTCAAACACATGCAATACACAGACCATCTCAAACAAATGTGGCTACACTGTAGTGACCATTGGATAGGCAGAGTCGGTACATAACATGCACATAACATACACAACTATGTCATACACAGAACATGTTAACATGCTACACATGAAGGATTCACAAACCCTCTGTAAAGTCACACTCCAATATCCCAAATGTCATCCACACAGCACACATAATATGCCTGAGGGGTAGAAGCCTATCATGAGGCAGTGAAACACTCTGCAACACACAACACATTCATGTTAGGGAATGCTCCTTATTGGCCTCCTTACAAGCCCATGTAACAACTGGTTGTGAAATGGTGAATGTAGCCATGGTAGTGCAGTTCCGGTATAGCATAATAGGTGCTGGTTTGGGACACATTTGTAGCCTTGAGTGACCACATGATGCTTCATGATGATGGCTTATGGTACTACACCCCATCCAGTTATTGTAACCACACTACTGCACATAGCTTTCATTGCTATACACCTCAATGTTGTGTGTGTGCAAGCATATGCACCTCTAAACAATATGTATACCAATCACCATTTGCACAATGGATACATATATGTCTTGTGATGCTATTGAGTGGCTAGGTCATATGACACACATTGGGTATGTGTGATGTTTAAATTTGCAGTTGTGTTTTAGCATGCCATGTCATGGATGACACTGGCATGTCCACAATATGATCTACACTCACCATAACTACTGTACATTGGGTATGTGAACCAATGGTATTCCATCAGTTATACATGCACCACTGATCTTGTGTGTCCACAATTATTTGCTAAAGACACAGTGGCTCTAATCAGAATTGGATATCTATGTGTCACACAGATACACATCCAGCCATGGCATGTAGACCTGTGAGTGATGGTGCACAGTACATTACAGAGCTTTGAATACTTGCACAGCAATGTTGTGTCCATGTATGCATTGTGTTCCGAGGGAGGCCAATAACCGAATAAGAAAACACATGCATCAAAGCAATGTATACTGTTAGTAACAAGGACGGTCTACACTTGCACTGTATGCTGTTGAGCAACACATGTCCTGCATGCTGACATGTGTGATATGACTGTTTTGCTTGTGATATTGTACCCCACTATCAACTGCTATTGAGTATGTTCTGAGATTGCTGGTGGTGTGTGTATATATATATATATATGTGTGTGTGTGTGTGTGTGTGTGTGTGTGTGTGAGAGAGACTGTTTTTGTGTCTGTCTGCTTCAGTGAGGAGTGTATTTGTGTGTGTGCATGTGTACATGTGTGCATGTGCATGTGCGCATGTGCATGTGTGCATGTGTGCATGTGGTTTGACATCATGTACAGGTCTTAAAGTGTGTTTCCTGTTTTCCTCTCACAGGTGCTGAGGTGGGGCTGGTTCAGTGCAGCAGGGAACCTGATGTCACTGACACAGATAGTGATAATGAGGATAGGTGTGTTGAGGCACAGGCAGGTTTGTCAGGGTCTGTTGTTGGGCCACCAATTGACAGTACACAAGTCTTCACCCCATCCATGCACACAGTCATACTGCCTGTACATCCATCATTACCAATGCCCTTAGCAGAGAGGCAGTGTACAGTCGGCACTGGCTAGGATAGTGTGGTATCTATGGCACATGCATCAGGACACAGCAGCCATAGCCAGATGTCTGGAATGGTACCACATAGGCAGATGCCCAGGGGTTCTCGTGAGAGCACTGCTGGTCATCATGCCCCTGGCAGACATGCCACAACTCTTACAACCACACGCATATTCCAGGCTGTCATGGAGGCACAGGCACATATGGAGCGGTACACCAGACAGGGACTAAGGGCACAAAGGGCTCATAACACCTCTGTAAATGACAGTATCCATGACCTAGCAGGTGCCATACATAATTACACTGAGGTCATTGATAGACGTTGGGGTGAGACATTAGATGTCCTCCACAATGTCTTGTCCATGTGTAAGGACAGTGCGGGACGGTTGAGACGTCGACATGGATGTATGTCAACAACATCATCAGCTGGCAGTCGATGTGGACATCCATCAAGTCATAGCCGCTCCCATAGTGCCATTACCAGCCCCAGCAATGTTGGGGGGGCTGTCCATAGACCATCCTAGAAGACCACGTGCACGTGGCTCTGGCCAGTCCCAGCAGGGACCTGGATCCAGTGGACATATTTCAACCTCTGAGGATAGTACCCAGTCTGGATTAGTACCTGATACTGTCTGTAGCACCCCTGCCAGGCACAGGTCCCATATCCATGGCCAGAGATGGTGATCTGTAAAGCCTGCCAGGTACAGTCTGTAGCTGTCCCACAAATCCCCATATATGGCAGCCACATGGTGGAACTGTGTGCATGCAGACACACACACATAAACCAGACACCTAGGGCAGACACATACCTGCACACATTACATCCACTTTGGCCCATAACAGCACTCTTGGCCCTCACACACACATGTCGATTGTATGGCTCAATGTAGGCCTCTGGCAAACCAACAACACACCCTGTGCATATGATGAAACCTGTGCCACCTCCTGTCATCTGTAACATTGATGCAGGAACAGGCTAACATGGTACTGATGCACAGGGTGACTTTATTACAGTATAGCAATGTTTTAATGTGTAGCATGTTGTCAGCAGTAAAGTGTAATGATATCCTTGAAGGTGTAGCTGAGCAGGCATGATGCATTAAAGCTATAATTATCAATGTAGTATTGTTTACACTAGTGTTTATTCCAATTGTGTATTGTCTTTCCATGTGCCACTTGGCTGATGTGTGTAGTTTTGTCAGCATGTGTTTTAGAGTGGACAGTAAGTGTGGGATGTGTGCAGCACAGATTTGCAGGTGTACATTTGTGAACATGGTTGAGGTGCATTGTCTGCATGTATGTGCATATTAGACACATGGACAGGGTGACATGCCCTGTATTAGACAGTGTTAACACTCCATAGTTTCTATTGGTGGCCAGTATGCATTGTACTACACTCATTTTGGAACTTGAGTACACATGTGTGTATGACACAGTTTGACACTGTGCTGTGGGTGATACTGTTGTTACTATCTGTCATTGGTTTGCATTCTGGTAGTATACATAACCTCAACAGCCTGCCTATAAACAATTGTTAGATGATGGCTTGATAACTGACACAAAGATGTAGGGCACACAGTAACACTCGCAGCCTTCAAGTACTATTCTATGCCAGTAACAAGTGGTATTCACCTGCACTCAGTCCTGGGACCACTCCTGTTTGGCATATAGCTTTCGTAGGTACAATCAAACACAGTAGGGATATGTCTGGCCACGTTTGGCAATGCATACTGTTGTCTATAATGCATTCTCCAGATGACACACACATCCTCCAAAAGGGTATCATACAGACAGATACCTGGTGTCAAACCCATGCTGTAAAGCTATAAGCCAAATAAAGCATAGTCATCCACTTTTACAAAACATAGCATCCCCAGAGTACCACATAGGTAGTAGCCCCCAAAATGTGGAACAGGTATCGATGTATACATAGAGCCATGTGTTAAGTCATCTCTCCTTTGATAATCACATTTCCAAAGGGCTTTGGAAATCCCTGTGTGGATCACATAAGCAATAAGGGGTCTGCATGCATATCCACAAAGGTTGTTGCACACCTATAATAAATAGCCATCTTTGACAGACTTTGCTGCTTTTGAACAGGTTTCAAATATACCTCAGGCATAAACCCTTACTCACACTATTCACTAGAAACCATAATGAGTGTATATGAAACGGATGACGTAGGCCAGGGATGACTGCAGTGGCTAGGCTTGTCACAAGCATACAGATGTCACCTAAAGTCTGGAAAGTGGCAGCACACCCTGGCAAAGATAACAGATGTGTTCATGGAGAAAGCAGGGTTCCCACCTATGAAATAATTGAGGTCACATGTATGTATATGTATTTGCCACACAGCTACCTGACATGTGTAATGCACATACTGTTGTCATTGTGATAGGTCATTCAGTGGTAAAAGCAAAACCCATGGCACATTGACCAACAGTGTCACACACGTGGAGCACACACACACAGTCACCAAAGGCAGGATTCGAATCCCTATCTAACTACTTTATGATATTACAGCAATACACATTTACACGACGCACTATACACATGAGTGGGAGTTCTCCTTTCCACAGGTATATTTGTAGGATGGTGACATCATCAGACTTGACAGAGATGAGTATACCACTTTTAAGGTGTTTCAGTAGTCTTCAAAAAGGTTGCTCCTCTCTAAGGAGACACACACTCTCATACAGTTGGCAAATGCAGGATTCAACCCCTACCTAACTACTTTATGATACTAGAGCAGTAAATATTTACATGACACGCTATACACATTACTGGGAGTTCTCCTTTCCACAGGTATATTTGTAGGATGGTGACATCATCAGACTTGACAAAGATGAGTATACCACTTTTAAGGTGTTTCAGTAGCCTTCAAAAAGGTTGCTCTTCTCCACGGCGACACACACACACACACACACACACACACACACACACACACACACACACACACACATACTCTCACACAGTTGGCAAGTGCAGGATTCAACCCCTACCTAACTATTCTACGATACTAGAGCAATACGCATTTACACGACACACTATACACATTACTGGGAGTTCTTCTTTCCACAGGTATATTTGTAGGATGGGGACATCATCAGACTTGACAAAGATGAGTATACCACTTTTAAGGTGTTTCAGTAGTCTTCATAAAGGTTGCTCCTCTCCAAGAAGACACACATACACACACACTCTCCCATACAGTCGGCAAGTATAGGATTCAAACCTCTACCTAACTGCTTTATGATATTACAACAGTATGCATTTACACAACACACTATACACATTACTGGGAGCTCTCTTTTCCACAGGTATATTTGTAGGATGGTGACATCATCAGACTTGACAAAGATAAGTATACCACTTTTAAGGTGTTTTAGTAGTCTCCAAAAAGGTTGCTCTTCTCCAAGGAGACACACACAAGTGTAGGATTCAAACCCCTACCTAACTACTTTATGATACTATAGCAGTACGCATTTACACGACGCGCTCTACACATTACTGGGAGCTCTCCTTTCCACAGGTATATTTGCAGGATGGTGACATCATCAGACTTGACAAAGTGGGTTACATTAGGTGGGCTACATAGAAGGAATTTCTAAACACTTTGGCAATGTGATCATCAAAGGAGAGTTTACTATCTACCTGGGTCCCCAGGTCCATAATTACATTCCCTGTATATACTGGATTACCACCTATGCAGTAATTTGTGGGCACTTTGCTTTATCCATTTTTTGGCATTCTGCTTCAGGGCATTGTTTTGACACCAGGTATCTGTCTCTGTAAGACCCTTCTGGAGGAAGTCTGTGTCAGCTGTAGAGTCAATTATGGACCACAGTTAGCAGTCATCTGTAAACTAGAGCAGCCATGCTCCTCCCATGCTTGCCTGTACCTCTGAGCAGTATCTACTGAACAGGTGGGGTCCCAGGACCAAGACCTGTGGGATGCCACTTGTGACTGATTTAGAGTCGGACATGGCACCTGCAACTCTGACCATGTGTGTTTGATCTTTGAGCCAGTTGGCCACCCATCCTGTGACATAGGGGTTAATGTTCAAGCTGGTAAGCTTGTCCATGATGCCAGAGTGGGGAATGGTGTCAAAGGCTTTAGTGAGGTCCAGGTGGGCTGTGTGGACTACTTTCACCTCCATCTATGTCCTTGGTAACTGTTTCAAAGAAGTCAACTAGGTTTAGGAGGCAGGATCTGCCTTTAACAAAGCCAAATTGGGTAGAGTTCAGTGTCTGGAGGTTCCAAATTTCTCTGTTTATGGGTTCCATGATAATTTGCTCCATAGCTTTGCAGACCAGGCTGAGTAGGCCTATAGGGCAATAGTTTCCAGGTTTTGTTGTGGCACCACCTTTGTGGAGCTGGATGACTGTTGCTGTATGCCATTCTTTGGGAACATAGCCTGTGGTAAGGTTGAGTCTGGACAGTGAATGTAGGTGAGGGTGTAGTTCGTTTTGGAGCTGGTGTAAGATGCAGCCTGGGACACCATCCAGTCCCATTGATGCTGTGCTCTTAGCTTTGGAGAGGGCTTTTACCTGCATGTCCATGAAGTCTGGGGCTCTGCATTCTTCTGGGATGGACACAGGCCCTTTTGGGGGTGAGGGGGGGTGATGTTTGCACTGAACTTGTCCGCCAGGATGCGGGCAATGTCAGTTGGTTCAGTGTATTTTTTGCCATTTTGCAGTAGCTGACAGCATATTTCAGAGTTGCCACCTAAACGTTTGGTATAGCTAACAAAGGCTTTGTGGTTGTTATTCTTAGATTCCTTGGCAATTTGTCTTTAGAAACTGGCCTTGGATTATTTTATGAGCGATCATTGTTTCTTCCTAATAATGATCAGTGATGCCTTTCCTTTTGTGAAGTTTGCTCTATCATGTGTTAGTTTCCTCCTTCTGCTGTATAGCTTATTTAAGGGCAATGACCACCAGATTGGTTTCTTCGTTTTGGAGGAGTGTGTCTTGGTTTTATTTGGGATGTCTCGATCCATGCATCCCTGTAGATGCTCATAGAATGCACTTGTAAATGATTCTGCAGATTGTATAGCATTATCCTATAGCAAGGGGGCTTTGGAACTTTCCACTTTGGTCTTGAGAAGTGTGCAGTTTACTTTTGAAAATTTCTTCACAATGGTTTCCTTGACTGGGGGTGGTGGTGTGTGGATGTCCAATGTGATTATTTTATGGTCTGATATTACCAGCGAGGGGTTTATCTCTGGTTTGGAACACTGGTAACCCATGTTGGTGATGATCAAGTCCAGTATATTGTCACCTCTAGTGGGTGTGGTGACCAGCTGTTCCAGGGTGTTTGAGTTTTTAAACTCTAGGAAGCATTGGGTAAAGGATGTTGTACACGAGTAATTCTCCCAGTCATTGTTTGGGTAGTTGTAATCTCCTCATATAATGGTGTTTGGTAGGAACTTTATATTTTCCAGTGTTCTCAGGAATACTGAGTGAGGTTCCTGAGACAAGGTATGTGATCTGTAGCTGACTACAATCTGATAAGCAGCTTTGCCCAATGTTAGTTGCACTTGCATGGTCTCCAAGGCCTCATGCTGTGCCACTAACCTGAAGGTGTGGGTATCCATAAGGTAAATGGATACACCCCTTCCTTTTGTATTTCACTCTGGGTTTTGGGGCCGAAGATCAGAGGGATTGTGAGTGTTTTACATGGAGCATGTCCAACAGCTCTGTGTTTGACATAGCTTTGTATGTTAGGCAGAGATCACCTCTGAGTAGGCGATATGTGAGAGAGTACAGCTGGAGCATTTTGAGATGGTCTGTGTATGGCATGTATTTCAGGCCGCTAATCCTCTTTCTGAGGTATTTCTGCAGGCTTTCCAGTTGTTTTAGATGTCTTGTGAGGTACATAGCAAAAGGGGCGTTGTACTCTATTATGGATCTAGTGAGTGATGAGTAGAGGGGAACAATGTCCTCTTCTATTCTGCATGAGACACCTTTTGTGATGAGGTGTGCCACGTAGAAGGATTTCCTGACTACTGTGGGGATGTGATCATCACAGGTGTGTTCACTGTCCACCTATGACCCAACATCTTTTATCACAGTTTTAGTGTTAAGTATACTACCGCTTATGTTGTAGATCATGGCTACAGAGTTTTTACCAAAGGGGATGACAATGCACTTTTTGGCATTGAGCTTGAGGCCATGGCTTTGACACCAGGCATCTGTCTCAGTGAGGCCCTTTTGTAGGAAGTCCACATCTTTAGTAGTTTCAGTTATGGCTCCTAGCTTGCAGTCATCTGGAAACTTCATTAGCCAGAGACCTTCCATGTTAACGTTTACTTCAGGGAAGTAGATACCAAACAGGACAGGACCCAGGACTGAACCCTGTGGTACTGCACTCATCACTGGTCCAAAGTCGTACTTGGAGTCTGCTACTTTCACAGTGTGTGTTCTGTCAGTGAGCCAGTTGGCAACCCATACTGTGACATAGCAATTTATACCTAGTTTAGTGGGTTTATCTATAATTCCAGAGTGGGGGATGGTGTTGAAAGCCGTGGCAAGATCTACATAGGCTGTGTGAACCACCTTACCCTTGTCTACGGTTCTTGTGACTGCTTCAATGATGTCTATCAGGTTTAGGAGACATGATCTGCCTTTTACAAACCCAACATGGTTGTGGTCCAGAGTTTGGAGATTACCAATGTCTTTTTTATAAGTTATATGATGATACATTCCATGGCCTTGCAGAGCAGGTTCATCAGGCTAATGGGGCGCTAGTTCCTGGGGTCTGTGGTGGCTGCCCCCTTGTGTAGTGGGATAACCATCGCTGTGTGCCATTTAGCAGGCACAAAGCCTGAGGTGAGGCTATGAGTGAACATGGTACATAGGTGTGGTGCCTGTTCGTTCAGTAGTTTGTGTAGAACACAGCCTGGGATGTTATCTGGTCCCATGGATGCTGTGTTCCTGGCTTTGGAGAGTGTTTTTTACCTGTGCAGCCATGATGACAGCAACTTTGCAGTCTTCCGTTATAGAGATGTGCTCTTTCATGGGTGAGAGGGGGGTAAAGTTAGCACTGATCTTATCTGCCAGGATGCTGGCACTATCAGTTGGTTCTGTATATTTAGTGCCATTGTGCTGTAACTCAGAGCAGATCTGAGTGTTTCCATTGAGATTCTTGACATAGCTATAGAATGCTTTGTGGTTGTCTTTAGACTCAGTGTCGATTTTTTTTTCATAACTAGCTTTGGAGGATTTTATCAGGGATCATGGCTTCTTACTGATGTTGACCATGGAGCTCCTCCTCTCATTGGATTTTACCCTCTTTTGCAACAGTTTCTTTCTTCTGTTGTGCAGTTTGTTTATGGCAGGGGAACACCAGATTGGCTTCCTTTTCTTGGAGGATAGCGTCTTGGTTCTGTTTGGGATAGCATGATGCATGCAGTCATGTAAGTGCTTATAAAGTGCAATTGTGAAGGATTCAGTAGTCGTAACTGTATTGTCCATCTGCATGGGTGTCCTGCAGTTCAGCACTTCTGTCTTAAGAAGCATGAAGTTGGCTTTGGAGACATTTTCTAACATGGCTTCCTTAATGGGGGTGTGGGTCCAGAATGTGGATATGTAGGGTAATTAGCTTATGGTCAGATGGGACCAATGAGGCGCTAACTTCAGGTGTGGAACACCGGTCACGCAGGACAAACCAAACCCCGTAACCAACACAAATAACCACAAAGTGAGCTAAATGCTACTTATTGCCAGAAGTCTCAGCCTCCAGATGCACACACTCGAGGTACTTCTCATTATGGAGAATATTGATATCTGTGCAGTAACAGAAACCTAGTTCAAGGCTCCAGACAGCACACCAGCACTACCAGGATACTACTCATTCCATACCTTCCAGCATCAGAACCTGAATCGTAGCACATAGGGTGAGGATGTATCCATATTCATCAAGGATACCTACACCTCTCTCTACAGGATATGTACCCATAGAATGTTGCAAAGCAACGTTCTTCACACTCCACAGGGGTGGGGCCACAAAACCCCCTTGGCATTCATGCTCTATGAGCCTGATGAGTGTGTTCTGTAAGGCAATGGAGCCAATCATAATGGAAGTCAACAATACAGAGATTGGGAACCTTCACACAGTTGAGCACACCCAGTTTGGCTTTGTCAAATGCAGACCATGCCTCATGAACTGGGACGATTTCTTTGACAGTTACCCAGGCTACATATGATTGAAATGAGCTCAACACAGCCTACCTATACCTCGCTAAGGTCTTTGACACCATTCCCCAGTCAGGTATCATAGATGAACTCACCAACCTGGCCATGAATCCATACATCACAAGATGGATTGCAAACTGGCTCACAGATAGATCCCACACATTAAGAGTTGCTGGCTACATGTCAGACTCTACACCAGTAACAACTGGTATCCCCCAGGGTTCAGTCCTGGGATCCCTCCTGTTTGGTATAGACTTCTCAAATGTACATGCCAACACAGGAGGGTTGTGATTGACTAAGTTTGCTGGGAACTGTAAAGTGTTTACCATAACAGATTCCCCGGAAGACAGACATATTCTCCAGAAGGGACTCTATGAGACAGATGTGTGGTGTCAGAATCATGGCCTCAAGCTCACTGTGGAGGAATGCAAAGTGATCCTATTTGTTGAAAACAAAATACCCACAAACTACCACATAGGTGTTACCCCCTTAAAAATGACAAGGTGATAAGGGATCTGGGGACACAAGTAGATAGTCATCTTTCCTTTGACAACCATGTTGCCAAAGTGATTGGGAGATCCTATGTGGCCCGCCTAATCAACAAAGGGTTTGCATCAGGATCCAGAGAGGTAGTGTTGGCACTCTACTCTTACGTCATCAGACCCATCATTGAGTACAGTGCACCATTTTGGATGTACTCAACTTAGCATATCCAGCAGCTGTAGAGACCACATAGGTACCTCACCAAGAGGATTACTGGCCTCAAACAGTTGTGTTACGCAACACAGCTGGCAAAACTAAATCTGTTCTTCGTTGCGTACAGCCTACTCAGAGGCACACTCTGCCTAACATACAGAGCCATGTCCAACACATAACTGTTGAACATGCTCCATATACAGATAACAACATTGAGTCACCCTACACATTCCAGGGATATGAACCTCATCACAAAGATGAATACAGTATGCTGGTGGGATAGAGTACCATCCCAAACACTTACCTTACTGTGGAACAGAGTCCCAATGTACATCAGACAGAACCCCTCGCTGATACTCTTCAATTGGAACCTTGATGCATGGATGGGAAACAGACAATTCATGCCAGGCATCTCATCAACAGCCCCACTAGAAACGGGCAGAGATCTCCTGAGTAGACAGTATGCAACAGAGTACAGATTGGGTTAAATTCAGTCTTGTTGCATGAGGCAACTGTTTGAGGCCAGTAATCCTCTTGTTGAGGTACTTCAGTGGTCTTTCCAGCTGCTGAAGATGCCTAGTCAGATTCATCGCAAGTGTGTTGTGGTACTCTCTGATGGGTCTGATGACTGACGAGTAGAGGGAACCTCCTTTGACCTACATGCAAAGACCTTGGCAGTTTGTGGGAACACATAGCATGATTTTCTAACCACTTTGTGAATGTGTTTCTTGAAGTAGAGATGACTATCTACATGTGTCCATAGATCCCTTATTATCACCTCCATATTTAGGGTGTTGGCACCTATGTGGTATTTGTATGACTGTAGCTCGAGGCCATAATTTTGACAGCACATCTCTCTGACTGAGACCCTTTTTAAGGATGTCTCTGTTGTCCCAAACATTGATTATGACAACTTTTTTGCAGTCATCCACAAACTTTGCTAAACATAGCCCTCGTGTGTTTGACTGTATTTCTGAAAAGTATACACCAGACAGGAGGGGTCCCAGGACTGAGCCATGGGGGGCAGCAGTTGTTACCAGCTTGAACAGGAGACCACAATTATTACCTTGTGGGATCTAACTGTGCCCCAGTTGGCAATCCATCAGATGACATACATATTTATGCACAGGTTGTTGATTTTATGGATACAACATGTGTCTGGGATGTTGGAAAAGGCTTTTCAAGGTCTATGTGGCACGTGTGTAACTCATTTCATTGATGTATGTCCTGGGTGACTGCCTTGAAAACAGTCTGGCAGGTTTGGGAACCATGATCTGCCCCTGACCAAACCAAAATGGGTAGGGTTGGGTGTTTGTAGGCTCCTAATAGCTTAGTTTATGAGTTCCATCATGATGGATTTCATGGCCTTGCAGATCAGGCTTAATAGGCTTATAAGACAATAGTTCCCATGGTCTGTTGTGCACCAACACTTGTGGAGTGTGTCAAACGTTGCTGTAACCCATTCAACAGTTTCATATCCTGTACAGACTGTGAGTCTCAATAGACTGTTCAGGTGCAGGGTCTGTTTGTTTTGGAGTTCACATATGACACAGCTAGGGAAACCATGTCATCACATAGCCGCCGTGCTTTTAGGTTTGGAAAGAGCTGTTTAACCATTGTATATGTGATTTCTGGGTTTTCACAATCTCCAGGTATGATAATGGGCCCTTTTGTCAGTGAGAGGGAGGTAAATATGTATGAACCTGTCTGACAAGATGTTGACAATGTCAAGTCATGTACATGTATTCATTTACAGTTTGCACTGACTCAGAACATATATGAGTTTACATCGATATTTATGACATAGCAAAAGAAAGCTTCATGGTTCTCTGTGGACTCTTTGACAATATTTTTGGCAGAACATGGATTGGATAATGTTAGGAGTGCTCATTGTTTATTGATGATACTGATCAGAGATTTATTGATCTTCTTTGATTTTTCACTTTCTTTGAACAACTTAAGTACTTATAGTACATAGCTTGATTATGACAGGAGTCCAATATATTATATGGGTCTGTTTTCATATAACTGTGTTGGCAAGGCAGGATTGGTGAATAGTGACAAGTTTCTGGGGTAAGAACTGCAACTGCCAGATATGTGTGGCCCACTGCTGTACTCAGACATGGCCTAAGTGCGTGGGAATGCCCAGTATGACTTTTCAATATGTTGTTGACTGACATTTGCTTCGTTTATTTAAGTGTGTGAGCATGCCCAGTATGGACATATATACTATGTGTGTGAAAAATCAAGTTGGTTTTTACTTCAGGGCTCACCTTGGTGTTGTACATTGACAGGAAGCATGCTGTGCCTGCAGGGCTTCCATGAGTCACTTTGCATATACTTATCAACATTTCTACATACAGGGGGGACAGCTATTATTTGTACATTTTTACCCGGGGGGGGCACACCTGATTGTTACTGTGGGTGTACATAGGATGAGGGGTTCACCTGACACTTATACACATTTGCTAGGCTTGCACTGCTATGTCAGGTACTCCATTTCAGTCTGTACTGTTGCCTATCATACTGGCTTGAGGCATACTACTGTACTACAGATCTTAGCTTCCAATTTCACAAATATTAGTTTGTGACTTCATAGCCTACCCAACCCACATCACACTGCCTGGCCTGCTGTTATCTGTCTGCATAGGCCTGGGGGGAAGTTACTCATATGCCTCTTCAGAGGGCATGATACAGCATTTGTTTGTGTTTGCGTTAGTCTACAATTGTCCTGCTGTGTCTGTGCGACTGAAATGCTGTCATGGCTTAGTGGTTCAGTACTGTGACTATACTGCACAGTATCCTGAGTTTGAGCCCTGTCACTGCTTTTTATTTTCCTGCTGGGCAGACCAGACTGCTTAAGGAACAGTAAAGCAGGTGTGAGCGTGTTTACCTGACTTTGCTCAACTTTGCCCGACCTTGCCCAACTTTGCCCGACTTTGCCCAACATTGCCCAACATTGCTCAATGTTGCCCGATGTTGCGCTAGTTAGAGCAGTGCGCAGCTCCATGCAATTGTGTTTAAATATGCTAAATAGTGGTAAAATGTGCTTAGCACTGCACTGCTTTATATTGCTTAAAATAAGGCAATCATGCCTCAGGTGGTGCTGCAGGGCTGCCTATGTCGGATGCACATAGTACACTCCCTATACATATTTGAAAACAGGTAGTGTCAAGTTAGGCATCCCTTTTATTGTATGTGTGAGTCAGAGAGAGGTGTCATTTCCAGGGTTCCTACTGAGTCAGTGTATGTGCTATGCATTGCCTCTTTGCCAAGGCCAAAGCATACTGGGCACACCTCCTTCTGCCTACTGGGACAGGCTTAGGTTGTTCCTCCTCCAAGTCACGCTGTGCCTGTGCAGGTCTTGGAAATGGTGGGGGGCTGTTTGGCTCTGCCCCATGCTGTTCCTGCTGCAGCTGTTTTCACAGGATCATATTGTGTAGCATGGCACATACCATGACAATTTGGGTACATGTAGTTGGTGAGTACTGCAAGGCTCCACCAAATGTGTCCAGGCACCGGAACTGTGACTTGAGCATCCCAAACACATGCTCAATAATGTTTCTTGTTTGTGCGTGTACCTCATTATGGAGTTCTTGTTTGGGTGTGTGTGCTTTTCTGATGGGTGTCATCAGCCATGGCTCCAGTGCGTATCCAGCATCCCCCACTAGGTGACCGTCAGGGATGTCCCCATTGGCAAATCTCTGGTACAGCTGCGTCAAATGCCAGATGTGGGAATCGTGATAGCTTCCAGGGCAGCCAGCATACACATTCATTATTATGCCCTGGGCATTGCACACGACCTGGCAGTTGATGGAGGGGAAGCCCTTGCGGTTGATGTAGACCGTACCACTCACTGGGTAGTGATTTGATGTGTATGTGCATGCAGTCTATTGCACCCACTACCTCAGGGTATTCTGCTATTTGGTGGAAAAGATGCATATTGCTGGCCAGTGCCTCATGGGAATTGGGGAAATATACTTGGTCATCAACATGTGCTGACATGGCATCAAGGAACTGGTGCAGTACCCTGGATGCTGATGCCTGTGAAACCTCCATCATATCACCAGTTGGTCTCTGGAAGGTACCTGTAGCTAGTATTCATAGGCCAACACATACCGTGGTGTCCACTGGGATGGGTTCCCCTCTGTTGGTTCTGTGTGTGAGGCGTGGCCGGCACAGCTCAACAATTTGATGCAGGTGGTCTCTGTCCACTCTATAGCACTCCACTATCTCCAGCTCATGTAGCCCCTGGTAGGTTACCCTGGGTCTGTGCACTCTTCTCCATCTCCTCACTGTGGGTTGCTCAGCAGCATTCACAACATCACCACCCTCAGCATCTTGCACATGTTGGTTTATGATAGCAATAGCAGCCCCTAACATTTTGTCTGACTTAAGCTTTTAAGTTTTCACTCTTTGTATACTGCAGTGTTGCAGAGTTCTTGGGAAAAAACAGGGTAGACTGCTGTTTGCAGAGTTTAAAGTGCTGGGCTGGGCTGGGCTAGTCTACTGCCTGTGTAATTGGCTGATTCTGATATATTTCACCTGGCAGCTCTGCTAGTTCTCCTTGGTTAACTTCCTACTATTTCTTTTCCTTCCTTTTCCCTTTCTGTTTCCACAAGGAGCAGCGCCGCGCAAACAAGCGCACACACGCGTGGTGTAAGCACGTTTGCAAGAAATTTCAGATATATCCACGGCGTACACCTTTGGTTTCTGGCTTTCAGCTAGGACAACTGTAGACACGCATCTTGCAATCCTGAGCAGCTCAGGGCAAACACAAGCCATTGTGCTCCAATAAGCTTACAGTCTTTCAGACATACCCCCTCATGATGTCACCTATCTTCTACTCTACTACTCCCCTACTCCTACACTTACACTCTAGGGACATGGCTCACATGCCTGGGAAAATTGGGATTCACTATCCTTATCCTCATTTGCATAGAATTGCCTACTAATGCTTGGTTACATCTCTCACACTGAGCTTCCTCCCCTTAGCAACCACTACTCAGTGGCCATGTTGTTTTCATCCTGCCATTCACCTGCATGGCAGAACAAGCTTTTTAGTGAAAATGCCCATTTTTTACTATTTTTCAATTTTTTTCATTTTATTTAAAGAGTCGCACGTTTGCGCGGCTCTGCGCTACTCTTAAACATCGGAGATCGGGGAAAAAATTGATTTTAAGGATTTACAACATTTGCAAATGCCAATGGCCTTATATTTGGCCATTGGTATGCTTCCTCAACTAGATGCATCCTTTATTTGGAGCTGTCATAGCTCCGTTTAGCTATTTGCAGAATGGTACTCCGTTACCAACAGAGTACATTTCTGCAAATAACACTACTCTTACACGGACAGGTTAGTGTTTCCTGGATCGCAAATTTACCTCATTTGCATAGCTTTCAGCAACAAATGAGGTAATTTGCATACCATAACACTGTCCGTGCAAGAGTAGCTTTAGAAGCTCTCATGCACGCCCCTGCCGGCTGTTGCTGGATCACTCGGCAGACATATTTGCTGTCTGCCGTCTTACACTAATCTTAGACTCCGTGCAAGCCTTCATAAATCCGGCCCAATGTGTCTACTCTGACTTATAAAATCCAATGCAAGACCAAGAATCTAAAGAATATTACCACTATAAAAAATGTTAATGCACAAAAGTTTGGAATTTACATTTCTTCAGTAACCCTTAAGATTCCTGAGATATGAACATTTGTTTGAAGTATAAGGTTATAATTTGATTTTATCTAAAGCTTAAGCTCCACCCATTGGAAGTTACAGTGTAGACCATTGGAGGGACTGAGTTAAGATACAGGTAGGGAAATGTGTTTAGTCCCTTTAGTATTATATACAGGTCAGGCATATTTTTATCAACTAGAGGTGAAGTCGTATGCAGTAAATAATAAGTTGAAAAAATTATTTGGGAGGGGAAGAGGGCAAGATTTATAAAGCATAAGGTAATCCTCCCCATATAATGGCACAGTGACACAGCAGTTAACGTTGTCGCCTCACAGCAAGAGGTTCTCCAGTTCAATTCTTGGCTGGGGTGCCTTCTGTGTGGAGTCTGCATGTCCTCCCTGCTTTCATGTGGGTTTCCT